>NW_012026843.1:614414-645413 GCF_000956235.1 Wasmannia auropunctata | reverse complement strand
TCTTTACTGCTTACGTCTTACTGCTTAAGTTTTTCTGTATGCCATGGTCCTAACGCTAAAACGAGCGTCTCATGAATTTGCACCTTGTATATTTTGTATATTACGTAATATTTATGACAACAGAATATATAAAACGAAACACTTGTCGAACTCTTCTTTGTAAAATTTCTTTATCATTAGAATGTAGTCCTTCAACAATTCTCTTTATCGAAATTTTAATATGTATTTGGCTACACAGCAATGACTCTTTCTTATATACATTTATATATTACTATTATTATTATATACGTGTGTCTATAATACTATTATTACTAATTACATTTTCAAGCATAGTTTTATGTTATATTAAAATTTTTCTATTCTTAAATTCTCCAATAAATTTTGGATCGCAATTTTTATTTCCAAATTCGTCAAGAAATCTGTGGGTATTATTTTTCCTAAAATTCAATTTTTCCGGTCACAGCGTAATATAAATACACTCCAATGCAAATACATAAATATGTTTGTGTAAAATTTTGTTTTCTTCTTTCATGTTTTAAACAACCGGAAAAAATAAGGAAAAAAAATATTTGAGACAAGGTTTTAAAAAGGAACTACATCATCCTACGGAATGTATTAGGGTTTTACATAAATACAAAAACCTTTGTAATTACGCACACTTGTTGCACTTACTTTTTGTGATAAGATGCTATGCAAAGTAAAACACGTAATAAAGTTTTTAATTATTTTAAAAAAGGCAAGATCAACACCGACACTTTTTAGTCCCGATTATGCAAGTGTTCATTATGTAACAGCTTTATGAATACATGTCCATCGCAGAAATATAAATCAATAAACGAGCAGCGACAATTCTGGTAAGCGGCTTGGAAAATCTGCCTTCAGAGAGATAACAAGAAAGCAGAATGAGAATGTAATCCAATTATGAATACGCTATCGCTGTTTCTGTTAACATTAATTTATGTATGACGTTACTATCATTGTCACGTAGTTTAAATGAGTCACATTTTATGAAAATTTCTCTGGAATTCCATCTTCGCTTAATAACGCTTTCGCCTCTGAAACGAAACAAATTGCTACCTTCACAGCGCTAATTTAAAAAATATGAAGTCTACAAAGATATAAGTTATTATAATATATACAAAATAGCAAATAACGAAATAACAAAGCAACTTTAATTATATATACATATATTTAAAACACATTATAAATGATAAACGCCATCAAAGAAATCATAAAAGGAAAAATATATTTGAGCTCTTCATGGAACCGTTTCTTTAAACAGGTTATTCGAAGGCTTAGGATTCAAGCATTAAAATGATAACGTTTAAGAATATTTATTAATACATAAAAAAGGATAAAAAAAATATCGAATTTGATCGCATATAAGATTTATACTTGTTACAGTTCATCATTCCAATAAATAATTTAAAGAACTCTCCTGGAGAATAGAAGGGATAATAACGATTTAATATCTGAGACGCATAAATTCTCCGATTATACTACAATGGATCATTCATTGTTCTTTTATAAATTATAGTTCTCTTCGATTCTTTACTGCCAGAAATAATCCAGTTTGTTTATGACAATTCGTAAAGCATAAATTTGATGTTCTATACATCGAAATTTTCTTCTTTATGTAGTAGTACGAGCTCTTAATGTTCTTATAGCAACTGATTAAAAAACCGGCAATTTACTTTATCGAACAAATTATATTGTTGAAGATCGACTTTGAACATTACGATATTACTCTTTATCGTTGAGTAATACGGTCTTACAAAAAACTCTTACTTTAATAGGCTGTAAGGAAAGGCAGAAAATTGTCAATCAAACCTCCTACACTCAAATGCTTGACCTATCGGTATTTTATAGAAATTGTGTGTACAAATAGTACACAAACCAGGTAATTAACTTGTAAGTTCAATTGCAGTTTCAAATGGCATTATACGTATCAGAGTTTAGCCAATCCCAAAAGTATATGCATGAACAAGTACTGCATTGAATATGTCCAATGAGAAATTACAACAATTTATATTGCTATAATATCTCTAGAGAAAAAACTTGCAGTTTAAAGAGATTTTTTATGAGCTATTTAAAAATTAAATTGTACATCAACGTAGCAATTAAAAAACCGGAATGTGTGCCTTTTGTCTCATTGAAGTTAAAGTTTATCGGTTCGTTGTTTTGATATAAAGTTTTTTTTTTTACAGAAGTATTTACTGAGTATTTAAAAAAATTTTTACCCTGTGCGTATGAACATGTACCCAGATGATCCCGTCGGTTAATATTAGATCGTATAAATTTTTCTCTCAATTATATACCACGCAAAATTGCGAAAAAATTTTGATAAAATGTATTAAAGTTATTAATTGAAATTTGCACGTGCGTATGAAATAGTACTTGAATATCGCAAATATTTAAAATGATTAGCAATTAATCATAAAACAATGTCGGAATCATTATTTTTTAATTAAAAATAGAATATTATAATCTGAATTACATTTGATCAATAATGCAGACATTGATGAGGCATGATAGGGATCAGAGCTCTCTCTCTCTCTCTCTCTCTCTCTCTCTCTCTCTCTCTCTCTCTCTCCCCGGGTACCGTCGTCAGAAAAGGGAGAACCGGCGAATTTTTCGCCGATTTTCGGAGCACGATCGTTCGACTGCAAATCGGAGCGAAGAACCGACGCGGAGCGCGGTTTCGGTCCGAAGAGAGTGCACGGAACGTATTCCTTTCTTTTCCTCGCCTCGGTGGAATGCCCCTCCTCGAACGCCCGCCCTGTCAGGACGTCAGCTGGAACTTGCGTGGAACGTCCTGGTTGCGCGATGTGCCGCCGCTGCAGCTTCTAGTCCGTCGCCGCGCTCCGACAGACGACGGCGGCCGCAGACGGGAGGTACGGAGGAGCGGCGATCGTTAGACTTTTACTCCGTCACCCACCGTTACATCGCGATTCGCGACGTGGTGCAATCCGCGTTCGCCTACCCTATAACGCGGAGGAGAAACTCCGATTCTCTGACACGGATAAGGAAGACATCCGCTCGAGTACGCCCCATCGTCAACAGGCGGGAGAGCTGCACGCGGGTAATTTCTCGAGCATCGACTGAACTTCGTCTCTTCACTCTTTCTCTCTCCTCGTCCTCCCCCCTCTCTCTCTCTCTCTCTCTCTCTCTCTTCGCGGCTACGCAGTCAATTATATACATACGTATGTATTTAGATATATATATCCCACGCTCTCTGCTCGCGCGAGAAAAGTGCCTCCTCATCAAACTCGCGTGTAGCATCCATTAATGATCCAAATGCAGTTGTCGTCGAGAGACAAAAAAAAAGTAAAAGAAAAAGAAAGAGGGAGAGAGAGAAAGAGAAAAATCGTACTGATCTTATTGTTAGATTAGCTTGTATTACACGATTTTTGCCATTTCCTCCGATGTCATCCGGCGAAAGTATATATGTTGCGGGACAAACGTCAGCAAGAGTGTCGAGAAAACACTCGATGCAAATTAACTACGTAGGTCCATCGTACTCCCCGACCAGAATGACAAACTCGCGACCGACCGCGTCGTGCCAGTATACTTCGCACGGCACTTGGCGTCGTCACATCTGTTCACGGGCCACTCGTTCTCCCGACGAATTTTCTCTTGAGACGTTTGTATCCCGTATTTTTCTCATGACACGCTGATACTCTAAAAAAAATAACAAAAAAAAACGATCGCGACGGGGTCCAGCAGGTACTCGATGGAGCGTCGCCGCGTTTGGCGTCGGTGCGCGTTACGCGCCGCGTGGTCGCTGACTATTATTCCACCTATTTATCTCCAACTTCTCTCTTTCTCTCTTCGGACTATCTGTCGGTCTCGCTTTTAACTTATATAAGAGAGCACTGTCGTCTGCAATGTGAGTGCAAACGTCCCCGCCGCGGTGGCAGAGGCGAGCCTCGAACTTGCGGCGCCCCGGTCTCGCGATCGTTATAATATTGCCATGAACGTTAGGATCGTTAATGTCGCGGCTGGAATTAATATTAGCGCGTGCACGTTGCGCGCATCCGCACACGTGCCACGCGCGGAGTACCTTCATTATACACGCAGAGCGTACGCAGAACATGTCATCTCGTTGTTGCATATATTCGCTGCGCTAGAAAAGTGGCACAGGTCTCAAATTAGCATTTTTCTTTTTTATTTTATTAGATAATGAAGGGAAAACATTTTCCTTTATTCAGAAATCGATCTTAAAGATTTTAGGATTTGATTTCCTTTCGTTGAAAATGCTAATTTTCGACTTGTGTCACTTATTTATCTGCCAACGCAGCGATACGTCATGCACGTTCTAATACTACATATATATACGCATATGCATCATTCGATACGGCAGATGATTTGCTCCGCTTGTTATTGCGAGTTATATATTTTGTTATTCATCGTAATATAATCTTGTTATTACTCCACAACCTTATTGCAACCTTATTTCCCCGCCGCTCGCGAGCATTTCCCCAAACGACGCAATTCCATGTATCTCCTCGCAATTGCTTCTCGGGCCGTTCGCGGCGATACATGGAAACGGATTATATGTATGTACTTTTCGAGTAACCGCGCGCCGCGGAGAACGCATGGCGTGCGGAGATTGGAACTCGACCGTCGACCCACAGTCGCGGCACAGTTAAAAATTGATTTATGCCCTCCCTCTAACATTGTACGAGACGCGTCGTATCGCTCGGCGTTGCGGCATATTCGCGATCATTTGCCCTAACGACCGCCGCCGATTGCTGCGTGTGTATATGCCGCGATTTAAGCGGCGCGTGCCAATGCCGTTTGCGATCCTATCGCCTGCGTCTCGGGCGGAACGTCTCATTGTCAGTTTCTGCCGATCGACGGCGACGTCGTCGGGGCACACGTCGACGGGCGCGGACAGGAGGAAGGGGGGAGGAGGGAGGGAGGGAAATGTCGGAAACATGATAGAGACGCCACGCGACGTGGTGCGCGATCGACAGGTATTACACGTGATACCACGCGACACGCGATACGATGCGATATGATTTCCGGCGTAACGTGACACCCGATCTCGTCCCGCGACGCGCGCGGAGCAGAGAGAGGTCCGCCGCGTTTACTGCGGCGGCGAGCCCACCGTCGCAGTTCCGCGATTAGCCGCTGAAAGAGGTCGGCAATAAGAACCACCGTTTACCTAATTAACGCGGCCGACGGACGTACGCGGCTCGGCCGTTGCGCGGCTCGTTGACCCCGCGTGCAATTCTTGGACTTGGACCGTCCTTCGGCCGGATTGATTTACACGTCGCTCGACGCGGCGCGCGGCGCGACGACGACGACGAAGAAGAAGGCGAGTAAAGCCAGGCGACGCGACGCGGAGGCGAACAAAAAAGGAGAATGGAAGAAAGCGGAGGGTAGTGCGCCGACCTCCCCCCTCGTGCTCCACCGCCTACTCGATTTTTCTCATTATACTTGGCGGCGACGATGGCCCGGTCCTCTCTCTTTCTACTCGCTCCGCGGCTGACCTCCCTGCGACCCGTTCTGCAATGCGTCAGCAACGGCTTCTACCGCCGCCGCTGGCGCGCGGTATCTACAGTTCGCTCCCGCACGTTCTACATCCGTTACTCCGCTCCTCTCCTCTCTCTCTCTCTCTCTCTCTCTCTCTCTCTCTCTCTCCCGAGACTACAATGCGGGTACATTAGGCGTTATATATGCCTCTAACGTTCGCCCGAATCGTTTTCTAAACACATTTCCGCCAGGTATACACACCTAGTTATCGCAGATCGTAAATACCCTGCAGTGGTAAAAAAAAAAAAAACAGTGGTTAAAGGCAATAACTATAACGCAGGCGGGTAATAAGCAACAGCTATTTAAAATTTTACACACTGCGAGCTTGATTAATGCCATTGATAAATGTTGACATATTCGGTGTATTTAATATTAAGCGATGAAAGCGACAATTCCATCGGTATTTCTACTGGAAATTATTAACGAATTGATAAAGGAAATTACCAACGCGATTAGAGAGATATTCCGAAAGCGGCTTCGGAATCACGAACCCGTGGAATTTGCTATTCGTTGCAATTCTACGGAAATATCCACCGAAGCTATTAGGATTTGACTATTTAAAGCGGACTAATAGTCGTTTCTGCTATATGTATATCGATGACGTCAGAGCGATATTTCTCTGACTAAATACGTTCTTGTAAATGCATACATAGGACTGTGAAATAGAAACTAAAATCAATTTAAAACCTTGAAAATAGCTCGGCTGGCGCGTCATTGATTAAAGTTTCAGAATGCGTAAAAACAGTGTAATCACATTGAGCGATCAGTCATACGTATATGTCGCATTGATTATGTTGCATTAATTTTTCTGTGTTCTTAACAACAGATGGCGAACGAATAAGAATATCGTGAAATATTTTTCCAAACCTTTAACCTTATTTCATATTGTTTCGCATGACGCTTCGCATTATTTTTAAGAGCAAAAATTTTAGTAAATTTTCTCATTTTAAGTAATTGGTATAATTAAACCGACTACCTCATCATTTTAATAGCACAATACTAATTTCCGCATGGAAAGTATCAATCATCAGGAGGACTTCTTTCGATTAATAAAGTACAGCAATTATAAATTTACGACTAAATTGATCAAATTCATCATATTCTAATATTTTTAATTTTCAAACTAGTTTAGGAAGTAAAAGATACTTGCTCAAACATCGCATAATTTTTAATGTCGATAACATATTTTCTTAGTAAATTGAGATGGTATTTTATGGCATCAATCAAATGCAAGTGAAACATTCTTAGCTATTTATACCGAAAATCTATAATACAATATTATTGATTTCAGTAATAACGGGTGTGATATTCGACTGGAAATTCGGAAATAAAGCTTACGTATTATGATTTACATTCTTCAAAATATAAATAGAGGGAAAAGTACGATACAATTAATTTAAAGAAGAATTGTATCGTTTATTATTCAATTCTCAAATGTGTTATTAAAGGTAAGAGGCACAATAACTAATCCAGGCGGGTAAACTTTATTTTTCATTACATTTAAATTTGGTTTAATTTGTTTTTGCTATCGACGAATCGTTTGTTTCTACTGCGAGTCAAATGCCTCTTGCTTTAGACGTTTATTTTAATGTCCTTCGCAATTGGCGCATAGCAGAAAGTATGAAAACAACTTATTGTCATATCGGTAAAGATCGATGAGTCTTGCTAAAAGTTGATGATGACTTTTGTTATCAGTTCTAACTGACGTAAACCATCTGCTGCTTTGTCGTACACGTAATAACTGTAGTATATGCTTGGTTTACTGCATATTGCTTGAAACGATTGTTCATATATTGTGTTTACAAGCGTATTAAAAAGCCGTAACATATTCGCGAGATGACGGAAAGCATTACGCCCGTCATCAAAAATGTCAAAAGAAATCAGCATACATGCCGCTCTTGGAATACATGTAAACTCTTCTCGACGTAACATTCGGCAATTTAAAAAAATTAGAGCCAGTTTTAGCTCGAAGATTGGCTATTTACGACTCGTAATGAATCAAAAGAACTGAGCTATCTATAGCACATGGACGATGATTGCCGCATAATATCTTAACCTCGCCGGCAATTTGAACCGAGATACAGTCCTCGCATGGCGGATTACACGGAATCACAGTAATAGTAATAATAATAATCCGGCAAAAAGAACTGCGTTTGAAGGGATATCCAAAATATCGCTCTCTCTGCAGCAGATCGTCATCTATTCACCGATTCAGTCGTCGTTAACGGTTCGATAAGACACGATAAGGCAACCGATTACATTTGCAGATTATATGATATCTAAAAATACGAGGTCAGATTGACACGCGAAGAGCCAGGTTGTAACTAATTATCCACCACCCTTTCCGATCAATAATTTTATATATGAAGCGTTTTATCGATGCGATCACTCGGACACGCGGAACGGGCGGATATACATATTCCATTTTCCAATTCATTTTTAATCACGTGATGCACGTTTCGCTGAATGAACGGAGGAGCGGACACTTGCCACAAATTCCATTTCATGAAAGTAGGTCTCGTCCAAAGACACTTCCCGGAAAGCGTCAGCGAAACAGGCAGACTATTGAGCGACGAGGCTTTCGAGTTTCGCATCGTGACTCAGTGAATATTACGCTTTGCATATCTCGAGTAGTTGTCACCTGGCATTATCGACATGTTTCCTCCTAGGCGCACAATATTATCGTAACAAGCGGATATTATAACATTATAACCCGCCGCATGCAGCAAGCGTTGCCTTGGGATGCGTTTGACGTGAAAGTCGCGGGTAAACTAATTCAAAGTTTTCTTACGAGCGTAGCGCTTTTACTCATTCCGCTCGAGATTAAATCTGCAGCTGTTTGCTAATCGAACGAACTTTAGAATGTCGGAGACGACAAATAAAGTGGAATTTAACTTCAATTATTTACAATAAAGCGTGGATTACAGTTTGCTTTATTTTCAACGGTATTTGCAGTTTTAGGAAATAATGTTGCCGTGAGTTTTGGAAATTTTTTAGACTGTACAAACTTGAGTTTTTATTCTTTTTCGAGAGAAAAATATTGCCGACAGAATCTGAATTCACGATTATGCTCTCTAAATTCGCATTTTAATAGTAAAAAAAAAAACACATTAGATTTAATTACAAATTTAATATAGAGGTATATAATGTAGGACATATTTAGATAGAATGTAGACTTTTGAGAACAGATAATATTGAATTTATCGGTAATCGAGTTGACACATTCTTTAATATATTGGGAAAATCGAACGACATTTAATATTAAGTTCAGACATGACTTTACCTTAACGTTTATGAATATTTAACTGTTACACGTATATATAACATTGTGTTTGTGGGAGCTTCCAAGCATCTTTAGATACGCTCTGCATCGTGGCTCGGTATTTCGATGGCTCATTCGTATAAGATTTATATAGATCTGTAAAATCAAATTTAACGATGAATAGACAATTCCTTTGGTACCGAAACTGGAGCTGCGAGGGAAAAGCCGACCAGATGCTGAATGGAAATTCATATAAAAGAAGGTTTAATGTGGCGTGCTCGCGGTGCGCGGCCGAGAATGGAGTTCACCGGGCGTCGTCGAGGTTTTCGAGAATGTATTAGTCAGAGGCGTGATATATATATATATATATATATATATATATATATGTGTGTGTGTGTATGTATCTACGCGCTCGTTCAGGGTTAAGGCGATATGGAAATCGAGGCTGAGATCGCGAAGCTTCGCTGTTCTAAATATAGAAGAAAACCCTTTTTCTAGAGTTCACACAAATCGCAACTCACATATATAGACATACACAACGGACGATACGTATTTGGAGTGACTATCCCCGTTTCAGATTCTTATTCCCTCCGGACGTGCCCAGTATACACGTGCCAACACATTCAACACGACTACGCTTTTTTTTTTTGCGAATATCTGTACGTGCAATCATGTCATCTTCGTAATTTATCAAATTATCGTTTTAGTTTGACGTGATGGATGACGGTCGTAGATTATTTTCGGCACGAATATGATTTCCCTCTCCATCTCCTGCCGCATCTTCGATTGTTCCAAGATCGAAGAGGTCAAGCTTGAGAGGACGTCTTAAGTCGTCATCATGATTGCTACCTTCTAAGGAGTTATTATGTCGGACATGTATTAGTGTTTTACCAAAAGAGATGTTCTCTAAAAAAAAAAGGTCATCAAAATTAATTGACTCCTCTGCCGGGGATTTCTTTATTGAGCCGAGGAAAAGTCATCAAAATTGACTCTTTTGTCGGAGATTTTTTTTATCGAGCCCAAGAAAAATCATCGTGTTTTCCCAGAAGGAAAATTATCAAAATTTAAAGCGGTCGTCCGAAGATTATTTTCGTGTGCCGGAGAGTCGGAGATTCGTTGGATGACCCGAAGTCTCCGAAAACCAGGAGGTAGCAACCGTGGTCGTCACGAGTCGTATATGCTCCGATTATAATCGAATATTGAGACATATACGTGATTAGATATTTTGGACGAGTTAAGATTTAATCGTCCAAATGATTGCGTTTATTATATGTTTATTATACGTGTATGCAAACAGTTTATGCTAAAAGTTGAATGGATACCTAAGTAGCTATAAATCACTGAATAATTTATATAAGAAACGCAACAAAGTATTTAACGTATGTATGTTCGTACTTAAAGTACACGGCATTATGCAACGGACATATCGAATGCATGACATAACATTTACGTGTCCTTGCGCTAAGGCTAAGTGTCCGCTTGAGAGCTTTATTCGTGACTTCGCTTTCGAAGTCAGCGAGCGTACCTACATACGTGGCACTCTCGATACACTATAGGATATTGAGACGTCATCGAACGTATCGCGCGTTCTCGAGAGTGGGAAAAAAAGCTGTCGAGTGGACAAGCATTGCGTTGACATCTGCACACTGACGCATCGTTTCCGCGTTTTTTTTTTTTCAGGTCTAGCGCATATCTTATCAACGGTCAGGTCGAGGACATCTTGTTCCGGTTCGGTTATCGGATGTTGTGCACGCATTTGGCGGCTACGGAAACGACAGCGGTAGTATCATCTGTGCCGGAGACAGCGGTCGGGAACTCGAGCGATCTGGCAGGTGAGAGGGCATATTGCATGAGCAGGGGTGACTGTCGGTGATGGACAATGAGCAACCGCACCAGGAACTGGTCAAGTGCGTGGTCGTGGGTGACACGGCAGTCGGAAAGACCAGACTGATCTGCGCCAGGGCCTGCAACAAGCACGTGTCACTGTCACAGCTTCTGACCACTCACGTGCCCACGGTCTGGGCTATCGACCAATATCGGATTTACAAGGATGTGAGTCCGCCTACGCCTCATTATACAATTTTCTTTCGCTTAAAGACACATTTGGTGCAATCGGTGGTCAAATTTAAATCGAAATTACAATGCACACGGAAAGAGCGCGTAATTTTGCTAAAGTATCTAAAAATTTAACTAGGCACAGATTTGAAAATAATTATGTAGGTTGATGAGCAATGCTGCAAAAAGTTTTGACATTCTAGCCAGTTTGAGTCCTATACGTAATTATTTTAATGGTTCTATATAATTATTCTGATGGCCTAATAAAATTATTTTTTTAAATTTGTGTGTAGCTAAATTTTTAAGCAAAACCGTTGTTTTTGTGTATAATAATCAGTGAATGAACAATGTGAATTATATTGTGTAAATGTACAATTTATGTAATATTACTACTTAATATTAAATAAAGCTTGAATTACGAAGTGATTTAACAATAAAAATTCAGAAGTCTCTCTTTTTCTATTTAGACTTTGTTAAATCAATAACAGCATGTTTATGTTTATCATTATCAAGTTGAAGGCTATCTCTATTATTAATTTTCCTTGAAGTGTGTAGCGATATTAAATAACATAGTGTGATATGTGTATCAGGTGTTGGAGCGATCTTGGGAGATAGTAGACAATGTAAACGTGTCGCTACGTCTCTGGGACACATTTGGCGATCACGAGAAGGATCGACGTTTCGCATACGGCAGGTAAGACTGCCTCGTCGAGACAGAATTCGCGAATCGATATTAATTGGAATGGATTGGTTTCACCAGGTCTGACGTCGTGTTACTATGTTTCTCCATAACCAACCCCGTTTCCTTGCGAAACTGCAAGGTGATGTGGTATCCCGAGATAAGAAGGTTCTGCCCGCAGACACCGGTCCTATTGGTCGGATGCAAAAACGATTTGCGGTATATGTATCGGGACGAAACTTATCTCAGTTACTTCCGCGACCGCAGCCCCTTTGTAAGGTAAATTATTTCCTTTAAAAAGTTAACTAGAATAAAAATTTGAGAAATTGAAAGAAATTGTAAGTTGAGAATTTGAAGAAAATTCTTTTGTGAGGTCAAATTTAGAAAATTCAGAAATATTAATTTTTTTTCAAAATCTCAAAATTCTTTATCTTCAATAAAATTTTTACAATTTTGAAATTTTATAATTTCTCTGTACGTATGAATACATAACGTAGAGTTATAAATTAATTCTTTAAAGAGAACGCGATGATAGATTCAGTTTTTCATTTTGGATTCATTTTTTTCATATTTGATAATTTAATTTGCTAATTTTATCTCACAAAGTTTTGGCAGAATTTATTGTTTCAAAAGTATAAAAAGTACTCTTCCAAAAACTAATTTAAAGCACATTTAGTTATTTCGATCGATCGCATCTTTTTTTGGCGACAAACAGAATTCGCGTGCGGATGTCCGATTTTTTTTTAGCCTCGTGTGAAATTCATTCACTCGCATCGGTGCTCCTTCAACGATGGTCAGTTTACCGAAGTGTGTCAAAGTATTGATTTTTCAGCGAGTCTCCGTAAGCTTCCTCGAAATCTCTTACCGGCAAAAAATATTCATTACGATCAGCTTATGCGGCATCGCGGCATATGAATTTTATATAACGACGCTGGGTGATCGATTGAAACGCTTAAAATTCTCGATAGTTGAGTAATCGGGTCGCGTCCAAATTAACCGAACCTTGGACACAACGGCGATTACTCCCTCGGGAGAAAGCCGGAAAGTTCCTCGTGACTTTTAACGATCCCTTTTCTTTATTGCAATCAGAATGACTTCATCGTCGTTTCAGCTTCACCTTTGGAAATAACATATATATTGCGTTTAATACGACGTTTCGCAACGGTTGCACCTTCGAAAGCATAATCAATCTCGGTCGCGATTGCTTTGCAGGGCTACGAGGAAGAGCGATCTGGTGATGCCGGATCAGGCGCGGGCGGTGGCGCGAGAACTCGGCGTGTGCTATTACGAGACGAGCGTTTTCACTTATTACGGCGTGAACGAGGTGTTCGAGAATTCGATACGCGCCGCCCTGATCGCACGTCGTCAGCAGCGCTTCTGGATGACGAACCTGAAAAGGGTGCAAAGACCTTTGTTACAGGTAACTGACGATGTAAACGATTTTACGACAGACTTGTCTTTCAGACAGAAATATAGAAGAGCCTTCGCTCGACCTCACAATCTTTGATATTGTTTCTGAATAAATATAAAATTAAGATGTTTGAAAAGAGGACGAATCCGACGAGTCCTCCGATTGATGTTGAGTCCGAGTCCTTTGATTGATGCTTTATTCTTTTTCGCGTTGATAAGACTATGATGATTTTACTCGACAGGCGCCGTTCTGTCCACCAAAACCAGTACCGCCGAAGGTATGCCTGGCTGCGAGTACCTATGAGGAGAACATGAAGAGCCTGTGGACGAGGCCGGTTCACACGGACGTCACCCTGATCGCGAGTAACTGCACGTTCTCGGTTCATCGGTGCCTTCTCGCCGCCGCCTCGCCGGCATTTCATCGGCTCTTCTCGATGGAACTCGCCCAGGAATTGACGCCGCGCAGCTCCAGCGAGTCCAGCATGGTATATGCCAGCTCTATCAGGTTCGGAGGTAGTAACAGGATAACACAATAACACATGTTTCCCTTATTGTCTCGTCAAGGTGAGCACTTTCGGCGAGGCCACCGTCGGTGACTTCAACGACGATACCGAGTGCCTAATTCGTATCGATCAAAGCAAATCCGCAAAGTGAGTTACTTCATTCCTCGTATGTTTACTCCTGCGTCGATTAACCCTTTATTTGGCAAGCCGCAGTTTAACACGTGACGAAACATGTCTAATTTTGCGGCATTTGCGTTGCGCTAACATCGCTGAGTGTTCGCTTGGGCTTGATACTAACTGGAAGAGGGCACGCCTATATTGAAACATGCTTCGATCATGCGGTTCAATCCGACACACACTGACATCGCTCGAGGATACTATTGCCAAATAAAGAGTTAGATGCAGATCCCCCCCCCTCCCCTTTAGCCTTTGCACGGTCTTTAAATGTCGGCACATTCGACTTTACGTAGCGACGGAACAGACAGTTTTTTTTTTGCAGTATTTCGTTGATAAAGAGTTTGTATACTTGATCGTGTCCCCGCGACGTGACAAATCAAACGAGTGACGTACGTTGCAGGGTCTGGGAGCAACTTAAGCGACGGTCGAGTTTTCAAGTACTGCCGACGATGGATAATCAGAGGAAGAGTAACGGCGCGACGATGAGGGAGCTGAATCATCCTGCCTTCCAAAATATTCGTATATGTCTGGTAAGTAGTTTTTTTTTTACATTGCGAAACTCGCGTCGCCGTCGTCGCCTCGCGTCATTAATTCGCCGTTTCCGAACGCTTTACAGACTGAGAATGCGAACGGAGTGCAGCAGCCCATGACCGTGATCACGCTGTCGAAGCTGATCACGCCGCAGGCGATGCAGCAGTGCTTGCAATTCATTTACACGGGCAGCTTGGACAAACGGTATCACGATCTGCAAGTACGTTGGGTCGGTAGAAATTATCATAAGAGAAAAGGTACATTCGAGAATGTAAGAGAAGACCCTTAA
This sequence comes from Wasmannia auropunctata, assembly GCF_000956235.1. NCBI lineage: Eukaryota > Metazoa > Arthropoda > Insecta > Hymenoptera > Formicidae > Wasmannia > Wasmannia auropunctata. The sequence goes on along the minus strand of NW_012026843.1, from coordinate 630,966 downwards.
TGTTATGTTTATCCGTCGCGGAAGTAACGCGCGTTGAATGAAGCGAACGGAAATATATAGGCGCGGTATAAAAAGAAAATGAAAACGGAGGAGCGAGGTTTATCTCGCGTAGGTTTACGACAAGGTACATAGAGAAACTCGATCGAGTATAAGTGTGCTCTCCAGAGTGTGTTTTGACTGCCTTTGCGGTTACGCCAAGCCCTGCCATCCTTACATCAGGTATAATTTTGCAGCGACGTTTTGCATTACATGAATTGTACAATTTGAGGAAGCACGACTGAGAAATCGCGAATGCTCGCCCGACGTATCGCGTTTGATAAAAGATACCACGGTGTGTACAATTGTAAATGATCTCTTAAGAGCGTGAGCTAAAATCGCAAACTGTTGCAGAATATGCAGAGTAACTAACGCGGCTCTATTCTTTCAGACAGCTCCTATCGGGCTTCTACTGGTTAGTACAAAAGCGAAATTGCGTTTTGGAAATTTGGCAGTCGCATTAATACATACGTACACGTATTTACATGCGCACGCACGCACGCACACATATATATATATATATATATATATATAGTAGCCTCATCTATAGCTGATCTGTTTTTCGACTTTGAAGATTTATAATTGCGCGATCATATCATCTTACGAGCATGCGCCTTTACGACTAATTAATTACTAATATTACGAGGCAAACACTCGACGCATTTTCAGAAATTAATTTTTCAATCGAGCAATCAGAACAAAAATTAAATATTAAGAATAAGATCGTGAGACAGATAATTATTAGAGAGCTGAGAGGCTGTTAAAGTCCGCTAATAATTGTTTTACGTATCTCGAAAACGCGTTTAACTGTTCTTTCTAGAGAAATCTATTTAATGTCGTATAATCTAACGACTTACATCGATTTTCGACGTTTAGCTGATAGGCCATGCTCATTATATGCTTATAGTTCGCGAATCATCGCTTCCGTAGTATCGTGCGATCATTCTCTTCGACATCATCGAGCGGGGGGTGGGAGAGGGAAAAGGTCTCGAGGAATCGACGCACGGTCGACCTCGACCGGCGGGTGCCGTGCATGGATACGCTTCCAGTTGTTCTCACCGACATTCTAGAATCATTGCCTAGTAGGATAGGTCCTCTAGCGATTCGGCAACGATCAGATCTCGTGTCTTTCTTTTCTCTTTATTTATTTATTTTTTTTTTTTTTGATCAATCATTCTACGTCGTCGACGATCGCGATGGTGCACCGGTATGATGTCTCGGTTGCCTCTTGCCCGCAGGAGATCAGACAGGCGGCCGAGTTTCTCGAACTGCCGCAATTACTCATGGTGCTCGGTAGTATACAGACGCGGGAGCAGTTCGTCAATAGCGATCTCAATAATCGGTACAAGCACGTGGTTAGACAACGACTGGAAGATATCTGCCTGGAGCAAGGTGGGTGCGAAACGGGTCGAAAAAAATTAAATTATGTGAGCGTTGGACTAAGATACGTGATATACTCAGGTCTCTTCGCCGACGTGATGTTCGAATTAGACGATGGCAGCGTACCGGCCCACAAAGCGATTCTCACTGCCCGATGCGACGTGATGAAAGCCATGTTCTCTGGCGATTTTCGCGAAAGCAGCGCAAAAGTCGTAAGTGAAATATAACGATTTTAAGTATCATAACTGATTGTAATTTTATATGCATGCATGAGTTATATACAAAGTTACTCTGGAAAAATACATTTTATAATATTTTTAAGAATTTTTCATATTTTGATGCATGATTCGAGTTATATAAAATTATTTTGAAAAAATACATTTTATAATATTTTTAAAAATTTTTCATATTTTATATTTATGAAAATTTCTAAATAAAAAAGATAAACTATAAATTTTATAAATTTTCTTTAAAGAAAGATTAGATTTTCTCAACATTTCTGAAGTGTTCAAATTCGTATTAAAAAAATCTGAGTTTTCTAAAAAGTCAGATTATTAGTTATCAAATTTGTATAGAAATTTTGCGAAAAATTGCGTGAAAAATTCTAAGAAATTATTTGATCTCATAATTTTGAACAACTTGAATATAAATTAAGCACAATGGTTGGCAACACACAATTAATACGAGTCATGTCTTACACGATTGCAACGACAGATAGTCTTTCCTGGGGTTCGGGAGTACACATTCCACAAGTTACTCTGCTATCTTTACACGGACGAGGTACCGGCGATCTCCTCGGCCAGATGCCTGAACCTGTTGGAACTAGCCAACAGACTCTGCCTTCAACGATTGGTCAACTTAGTCGAGAGCAGAGTGATTGAGGATCTTGAGCGGCTTTCGCAAAACGAGGGGAACGACGCTGTGGAAAACTGCCTGAGGCTGTTGGAGCCGTGCAAGGTCGGTTTTCTTCGCGCGTTTTAACGTCAATTAAGACGCGATAATGCGGCGGTAGCGGTACCCCGTTTAACGCTCAGTTACGATTTCCAGCTACATAATGCCGATCAGCTGGCCGACTGGTGCATGAATCATCTCTGCGTTAACTATAATAAGCTGTGCAAAATGTCACCTCGCAGCGTGCGGCTGCTTCATCCGGAGAATCAGGAGTATTTGAATGAGCACCGATGGCCGCCGGTCTGGTACGTATTACCACTATTATCAGAGAGGTGACCTCATAAATTCTTTCTGCCATTTGATTTCGACAGAAGAGAAGAAAACTTTTTTTTCCTTATAACTCTTTCTTTACGATACATATCACGCTATTAACGTCGTAGCTTCTATTATGTGTAAGTAAATTTTTATACAAGTAAATGATCTCCGTCCACCGTTCGGGATCAATATTAAATCGATGTAATCGAGATCGATTTAATCAAGATATCGTTATCGTTCAGTTCTCAAATTTGATGTTGCAATAATTGTCTCTGACAGGTACTTGAAGGACTACGATTACTATCAGAAGTGTTTAGCGGAGCAGGTACGCGAGAACAAGCCGACGTTGAAGCGGAATCGCAATCAATCCGGCTGCCTGTGCTTCTCGAGCTCGAGCAAAACCAGGCGGGAGGGTAACACCGGCGGGAACGGCGGCGGCACAAAGTCAACGACGTCGAGCGAAACGCCGGCGGATCGGCCGCTCTTCGACTCCTCGACCGAGTCCGGCGAGCAAGCCGTATGACAGGAACTAAGCGGCCTCAGCCGCTCCGTCAGATTCATCCTGGTCCTACCTGTGCTCATGGTCTTCATATGCACTATTTTTACCATTTTGCTACTGCTACAGATTTATACTTAAGCGGACTGCAAGACACCAAAGAGAGTACGCGTAAACGCACGAAAAACACCTAAATATATATATGTATATATACATATATATATATACACACACATAATACACGTATACATATATAATATTATATATATAAATTATATATTTATTATATGTATAAATATCTAAAAATATTATAAAATATATACATACAATATTTTTATTTTTATACATATAATAAATATATTTCTATATATATTGTACAATACATATATCTATGGATAAATAAAACACACACGTACACACGCAAAACATGCAATACTAATGATCACGCGACGAAAGCCGACTTAGAGCTAGCTAGAGGATGCATTCGATTTTAGCTCGTCGAGGTCGAGTCTTGAGTCCTACTCCCTATCTCGTATGTGATTTCTCTTTTTTCTAATGGAGCCATTCTCCGCGCCGTGCATTTTTAAGAAGCTCGATGCCGCCGATCACCGGATGATCAACGCGAGCGTCCTTTCCGCGAATCTTTCCGCGAATTTTTCGTATCGTGGATCTACGGATTTTTTGCGCGATGCAAGCTCACACACTACTTTTATCTTCCGCAAATGAAGCGAGAACTGCGCGTGTTTCGAGGGAAGACTTTGTACTTTTTCTCTATCGCGCGTTGATATTCCAAAGCGAGTACATTCAGAGACAAAATTGTGTGGATGCCAATAAGAATAAAGATCAACTCACTTTTGTTTAATTCGTTTTTTTTTTCCTTATCAGAATAACGATTGGTGCGAATAAACATATCCATAAACAATCGTTTCACGTATGTACAAACACCTCAAAGAAATGGCAATCTATAAAAAGTAGGAAAGCGAAACTGAGTAGAAAATGTATTATTTTTCGTCGTATATCGAGAAAGAAAAAAAAATATATATATACATATAACGATTAAAGTCGTCAACTATACCTATATTCTATTTTAGCCATAGAATTTTAAGAGTACTTCCATGTGAAAAGTATAAAGTCATATCAGGAGACGCTATATAGATGAAGAGACAAGAAGAATAATGAAAGGATGAAGGGACTAGTTAAAGTAGCATAGTTACGTAGGATTGCTTAGGATTAACGAAATCGCGTTGTATATGATAAACGTCGTATATATATATGCGTATGTTTGTCGACATTCAATGTCTTTCCAGTAAGCGGGATCGTCGGTTAAGCGAGGGAATTAATAGTTAGGCCCGAGCGTCGTCCACTCATCGTTGTCTCTGATTGTACACATGCAACGCAACGCGCTTGCATCATGCGAGTGCGTATCGCCGCCTTCGCCGATGCAAAGTTTCCGTTTTGTCAGTTGTCGAGGGAGGACACGGCGCCGCGCCGGTCGTGCGCATATTAGCATCGATCACGGTATGATTGTCGTTTTTCCGGTCGATCGAATTTCGTGCGTTCCCTCCGCGGACCAGCGATTATTGCGACAATCATCCGCGATCCAGCGCGATTATGGTAATTATTACGCGTATATACGTATAATATATATTTCAAAAGACGTAGGAGGACGCGTGAGACTTAGCGAAGTTCCGAGTAATTAATTGGGTTTGATCGATACGGAAATACGCGCAAGATGTACGTATGTATGTTTAAAGTAAAAGAAACGGGAACGCACAAACGGGCGTGCGTAAAGGTATAGTCGTCGATGCGTGTTTTAGACTGAAGAAACGAGCAATAGCTTTAGTTAGTAGCGCAGCTAATAATCGGTACCACGCAAAACGTACGCAGCGAATCAGTCAAAGTCGATCACCTGCCTCGTCTCAGTCTATTAATCGCTGTCTGTCATTTGCTGTCATTAGGGCAGGGAGGTTCGTCGGCAGACAGGCCGGCGCTTCACGGTCAATGGCAATTAGCCAGATCACTGTCTCGTGCCACAAAACGGGTGGGGCGTGATAGACTTTGGGAAAGATCGATTCTCTGCTAATTTTACGGTATAACGAACAGTGTTGGGCCGTTTACGGATGTAATTAGATAAAACGACGCACTTTGCGGTTCATTGGCCACTTGAGGGATAATTATTTTTTGGCTAGAGATAATAAATTCGAGTAAAAGAGAACCTCGTCAGTAATTATAACGTTTGATTATGGCATTACGATTTTTTCATAACAATTTTCGTACGCGAGCAAAAATCTCGTAAGTTGAGCTTTATGTTGAAAGCTTTATAAGTGGAAATATAAAGGTATATATAACGGGCGTCTTTTATCGCGCGGGGAAATATATATGCCGTGAGGAAAGTAAGGACTTTCGCTAGGTAGAAACTCACGAATGCAAATGGTCAATAATCACATAGTGGTCATGCGAGTGTAAGTATAGCGTACTTACACTGTCTGTATGTAGAATACTGAAACTGTCACCTTATAGGTAGCGACGACTAAATTAATGTAAAGAGAGACAGAGACATGGATTATTTCTTAATCACACCTTAACGCGTGTAGTCTGAAAGTCATACTGTAAAGCTGTCCAGGGGATGTCTCGGTCTGTCGCGACGACGTCCTTTAGACGCCTTTTAAAAGTCTCTAAAAGGCTAAAAATGTCTCCCGGACATTCCGTGTTGTCCGAGCCGATAGCTTAAATTACACGTAAAGTGATAGTTTAGATATTCTACTCGCCGTGATCACTCGCACTGTTTACTCGAAGACGCCCAAGACTGGTATACGTATAGCCGTTTAAGTGACACGCGTCGCGAGTAGTGCGCCGCGCCGTGTAAGTTTGTGCGAATTTGTACTCTTTAAGAAGAAAGTGCGGCGATAAGTTCTGCCTCTCCTTCATCCTTCATCCGATACGATCCGCAATAAACGAGATCGCGCTATCTCCTCTTTTTTTTTTTTTTTTAATATATATATATTTCACACATAGAACTTCTCGCGCCACTTGCAAATGACGACTCGCAGTTGCACGCATTAAAAGTGCTACAACTTTATTTGATTTCGCGAAGAGAGGGGACTGATCAACGCTAAATATCGCGGCAGCCGCATCAACATATCGACTGTGATGGAGTTACTGCTGCGACGACGCTATCATCACTGTCACCGCGGCAGCGACGAGATCTATCATATAGATACGTACCCAGCAAACCACAAATATAACTGTCATATAAAATAAATGTAAAATAATGTACACTTACGTATATTTTACGTAACAGCTCTATCTGTATTTGCTGGGTAGCTAAAGAGAGAGAGAGAGAGGAAGAAAAAATGAAAAAGAAAAAGAGAGAGACGATTGACGTTTATAAGGAATGTACCTAGTTTTTTAGGGACCTAGATAAAGCAAAGCTTCCTATTTTCTCGCCCAAACGAAAGACATATCCGCGTTTCGGCCGGAAATGTTTTAATTGAGATTTTATTTTATGATTTATCGTTACGATTGTACACACACATTATTGTAATACGAAATCTCGCATTGAGATAACATTTAAATGTAACAAATGTTTCAAGCGAAGTTTGATCCTAATCTAATTTTGCTGTGCCAGCCGCGTATTATAATGAAGTGATCAGAGAGAAGAAAAACGCAGAAAAAAAAGAAAGAGATGAAGTGAGAGAAATTTAGATTCATATGCTTTTCAGGGAGTATTTTATAAAATCGATTCTTGCGCACACTCGAAGAGGGAAATATAAATCCTGCCCGGCCGTAACGATCGGATTAGCGTAATAGTGATACTAACATTAACAACACTATTAACAATAGTCGTAACATGTAATTGTTAAGCTATAATCGGTGTTAAGGTATTATCGTATTAATAATTTGATACTCGTTAGCTCTGATTGTTTGCATAATCAACCTTTCGGTCTACCGTGTGGAAGGCGAAAGGATAAATGGATCAAGTTTGTTGCGATTAAGGTGAAACAAGAAACGCGAGATAGGTATTAAAAATGCGACGGTGAACGAACGAGGGTGGGAAGGATTGCTTTAAGTGGTGTATAATGTATACCAACGGGTGAATTAGGAACGATAATCCCTTTCTGAAAATTCAGAAGCTACAGCGAAGCTGACCTGTTTCCTTTCTGATTCATTTCAATTCATTGTCGTAATTCTTCAACGTGGAGACCGCGTTTCGTCGCTGACACACGTATTCGCAACAAGTCGCGCTACTGCCCGATCTATAAACGGAATTATGTTTAAGCGAGAAGAGACGTGGAAAAGTAGGAAGCGGCGTCTCTCCGGCGTAACCGGAGGCGAGATGCCGATGCATATATGTCTGCTCCAGCGAGGGTGAGAATAACGTCCCACTTGTACGCTACGTCAATTTCGATGTCAATGTTGTCCTCTTCGTCGCTCATGTATATATATATATATACATATACATATATATTTATAGCCGTAAGTGTGTATATTTTATACTGAAACTGGTATAATGTGGAGGAGAGTAGGATTAATTAAGGCGCGGTCATATTGATAGACTATAGTCGAAAATTTCGAAAAACCAAAGGATTCGTGCGCGATTTCCTCGCGTACCGTTAATTCGCGGGCAACAGAGTGAAAGAGGTGAACGAGAAGATGAAAAGGCGCGTTTCTTCGCGAAATCAATTATTTCCTCGACGTTATCGAAGCAATATGGAGACGAGATGGAACAATATAATCAGTCACATTTAATACATGCATGTAGCTGCTTTAATTTTTACTTTGATTATTTTTCACTTGCTCTTAATTCTCCTTCAACATTGCTTTAATGACGTCGTAGACATTAAAATGTATGAGATAAATATAATAACCGGGCATTATTATACGCTGAATGAATGAGTTACAATGCGAAAAGTGTCGTGTAGTCTATTTTTACGGCATAATACGGCTAATAAGCTTCCACTTTTTTAAAACACTGATGTACGTCAATCCTTTCAAATATCGTCCAAATCTTAATTTACGCCTTACATACGTTTGAATTACTTGTCTTTTTATAACGTGAAATCAATTTCAAAATAAATGACTCAAATTATGTTACGTTACTTTACGCGGGAAATCGGCAAGCGCGAATTATATGAATTTTGGGTACGTTAAAATTACTGTTCGTATAATAGAATCGCGGCTATAAAAACAATGGTGCATTAATGAAATGAATTCTCGACAAAGAAAAATTGACAAATCTAAATTTCTCTCGCGCATATCACACACCTACGAAAATCTATTTTTGTTAAATTCACTTTTAACATTAAATCTATCGACGTTTAACACATATACCTATTTCTACTAAATATAATATATATATACATTTTTCAAAAAGGGATAAAGACGGAAAGTAAATTTTGATCAATTATAATCATATTACATATTGCAATAAAAATCACGGAAAATCTAAAAAAAAATATCATTATAAATTTGAAAAAAAAGTTACAAAACCAAAGCAGTCAAAATGGCTGATTTTGTCAGCTCTGATTCCAATATTAATCATATCATCCATGTTTGCTTTTCGTTGTTTTTGGCATCCATTTTGCATTTTTTCTTCGTACATTCCCATATTAAACAACGGTTTCTATCTTTATTATTATTAACTTTATTATTTTTTCATTTTAATTTATAGATTTATGAACTATCGAAAAATCAATTACTGGTGCATTTTCTCTTAATTTTTGCCTATGAGAAACACATTTTTCTAATAGCGGTAAATATATGAAGTTCTATCGTACTATAATATCAGAGATATACCGGTGAAATACCAAACACATCATTTTCATAAACTCGCGTGCTCCTACGTATTAAATTGTTGATCATATAGCAAGATATATATTTATCTGTGATATTTTGCTTTTGTATTTTTGAGAGAAAAGAGTTCGACTCATTCCAATTTAATTGAGAAAGCGGGACAGGATTTCTCGATCTCATGCGTGGAACATTTTATATGCTATTGAGACTGTTATAGATTAGAATTACGAATACGCAGATTCGCTTGTATTCAAAAGCATATATAGTATTTTTTTTCTTTTTTAATTTTTATTTCTCATATTAGTGGTTTTTGCTCAGCGTAAATAATTTTGGTTCACTTCTCGTAGTGCTTTTATAGCCTTCTCTTCTCATAAAGTACAAAGTGTGAAGTGGAAAAGATTTAACAAACAAAGTATATATTTAATTGCCTGGACAAATAAATTTATTAATGATAAAAATAATGTAATTAATCTCTCTATTTTAATATTATCTATTATATTAAAATTCTCGAAAATATAGTTCGGAAAACATACGAGATCGTTTATAAAAGCACTGGAGTTTGAACGGTTCAGGAATGTAATAAATATAGATAAAAGCTTCCCGGCACATAGGCGACATATCCGTATTTTGATTTTTTGAGTTCTTTCTTCCGCAATTCCGTATATATCTTAGCAAATCTCGTACATTCAGTTCTTTTATCGCTCTAATTATAATTAATTCACTCGACTTGCAGATTGTGTTTTGCAATTACATGCACGCTATACTTCGCATTCACAATCGAACGGGGCAAGTCCGAGAAAGGAACGCAGGTTTTTATAGCTGTCGATGTAACGAGGACAAGTAATAAATTAGCTACTAAAAACGACTTATATCCCGTAATTGTAAGGAAGAATTTAGTTCAGCGGTATTTTAAGGTATTACATATATAAGAACGCGAGACGAAGACGCGGAGAACGTAGTTCGAAAAGGATCGGCCGACAATCCACGATTAAAAACTTCGCACTTCCCTAATCGATCGAACCGGCCACGATAACTTCTGCGTTTCGGTTCAATCTGTGCGCGCGAATGCGAATCGTCGTTCTACGCTCATCTACCTTGAGGGGTGATAATAGTCTTTTCACAATATGTAACATATATTTATACACAATACCACGCACTATTTTTGCGTACTGGCGTGATAAAATATCTTAGCAGATACGACTGTGTTATTTGTACGAATAATCTCATTCGAGGCACAGGATGTCCTTCCGCATCATTCATGAATAAATAGATTTCTTTACAATACGCCGCAATTATTACTTCACCTGCATTCTTATTAAAACAATTTTAATTACACACGTATGTAACGTCTATGAAATTGTATGCTTTTTTTTATTTGAATCTCTTCTGCAAATTGCTACGAAGCTGAGTATAACTACATTTTTAAGCGTAAAAATATATTTTTTAAATGTTTTAAATCTTTTACGTCTTTTAATTTACAGAAAATTTTGCAAAAGTTGTACTGCTGAAGAATTACAACAGCATCAACTTAAAAACTGTCTTAAAATTTGTAATTATTCTATGCCAGTTACTATCTCTATCATTTTTTTTATTTTTCTCAATAAAAACTAAAATATTGATTACCTAAAATATAACATTCGTGTACAAAAATATTTTTTGTTAATCTATACGTAATCTAAAGTAAAAAAAATACTTAAAACTTGTATACAATTTTCACGCAAATTAAATTATCGTAAATTAATGTTACAATTAACATTTCAGTTATAAAAATGATCAAATTTTTTATTTTGTATTATATTGTATAGCTATAAATAGATAAAATTAAAATTTAAAATTATTGTATAAATGCAAACAATAAAAGATCGTAAATGCTTATTATTAATCTATATTTGTTGTAATAGACATTTTTATTTTTTACAGATTTTCAGTCATAGAAAAAAATTATAATGTTGTGTAATAAAAAATATAATGGCATACTAGAATGGATATTAAATATCCAATAACATGAATGGATATTAAAATTAATAATACAATTGTTTGTCAAACAATATACATCACAAAATAGATTATTGAGAGATAAATTGTGCTAACTTGACAAAAACACTTACTGTTTACTTCATGTGATTTTCAATTTGTCTTATGCTCTATTGATTTAGTCCATAATTAATTACAAACAAATTTATTTTGTACATTGACTTGAAAACAATATACAAAATTACAAATAATATACAAGTTTAGTCTAAATACGAAGATTACAGAGGCACGGAAAGGGTGGTCATCGCGGATTTAACTTCATCATAGAGATCTTTATAGTCAGAATGTTCCTTTATGAGTACCATAAGACTGCCACGCTTCATGCCCATTGCTGAACCGATATCCATTCTCGACGGAGTGAAACAATAGGGAATGTTTTTGTCTTCACATACAATCGGTAAGTGGCACATAATATCTATGGGATGTACATCTCCAGCAAAGACGACCAAACTGAAATGAGAAACATTTGTACAATATCCTCGACATGCAATTCAAAAATTCAAAAAATAAAAGGAAATAAACGCTTACCCCGTTTCACCTTTGCGAAGATGCTTTTGCACGTCCTTTAAACCATTGCGTAAATACGTCTTATGTTTGGATGCTGAAATGAGTGAAAATTGTTCGTATAATTTCTGTTTTTCCATCTCGAGCATTTTCAATTTCAACAGATACACTGTATGTACACGCAATCCAGAAAAATATTATTAAATAGTACTACTTTATACATTATATATTAAAATATGTTAAGCTATTGTGCGTTGCAAAAGTATTCGTATTATTAAATAACATTACGTGTATGTGCCTACCTTTCTTTATACATTTGTAAATTTTTTTGGTTAGCTTCTTCGGTGCCATGGGTTTGGAAATAGCGTTCACAAATCGCAGCTTTTCCTCATAACTGATTTCTGGAGCATCGATATTTTCGTCCTTCACTATGCTATCATCGATCTCCATTTTAATAGCTTCCTGCCTTTTCTGTGAATATTTTATTATTTTCAACTTCACGCGAGAAAACAGTACACGTGTTCGTTCAAACGCTATACGCTATAATATCAGAAAATAACCTAACCCAAGAGAGAGGACATGCGTGATTGGTGCGCGGTGCAGAAAAGTGGATGTAGTTGCCGTGTAGTTTACATCCGCTTCGTCAGGTGGCATTAGTGCGCGAGGGCATTTTTCTCTCTGGACGGCTCTCTTAGGTTAGGTTTGGAACGGTACGACTAGCCAGACGGACTTTCACAAGGAAAACAAGCCTGAGCTCTTGGCCTCTATTAAGGGCTCAGTGAAGCTGTGGTACTAAGATTCGCGCAAGAATCTGTAATCCAAAGGCTATAAGAAGAAGAAGAAGAAGAAGAAGGTTAGGTTTCTCCGATGCAAGTAGACTGGATGCTGCGGATGTTGTCACCTGTAGATGTAACGTATTTGAATACGTGTACCATTCTGCCGTGAAGTTAAAAGTAAGCAAATATCATCTGAGACGCAGGCATGTCCACTCTCTCACGCTCTTTTCTGCTCATAATGGAAAACAATAAAAAAAAAACAGACTCGATCGTTGTACTGTCGCGTAGTACAACGCTGTTGATGATTTTTTGTGACGATTGATACTGCGTGAAAAATGACTGCATTTTATGATATTGCAGACACCGTCGGCGGTCCACAAAATAGATGAAAGATGCTCCTGAATTTTTGCGACCCTCGCCTGCGTGCCAAAATCAAGTGCAACGCCATCAGCACGGACGAGTACGAGGTGACCAATTTGATAAACGGCTCCGGCAGAGGTTACATGGCGTACTCCTGCATCAAGCCGCCGATCGACATTGAGATCACGTTTTTCTGCAACGTGCGCATCAATCACATACTGATTTGGCCGTCCGTCGGGTCGCAGAGGTCGTCGGGCTTTCGGCTCTGCGGCAGAAGCACCGACGACGTAAGCACGCCGTACACGCAGCTGTCCAGCGGGTTTCTGACCCGCCAGGATGCCGGTTTGTTGTTCTATCCGAATGACGGTTCCGTCGACTGTGCGCGCATCCCCGCGCCAGCGAATTTCACGAGGCGTTGCATCGGCGCTTCCAAGGGATCCGTGACCAGACACGCGCGTGCCTTGCGCGTGTCGATATTCAAGACGGAGAACTCGGTGCCGGCGTTGGGGAAGATTGAGGTGTGGGGAACGGTGTCCTCGCGGTGTGAGAAAAGTATCGTTGTGACTGTAAATTATTTATGGAACGTACCTCAGGTGCTGTCCGTACTGCCTGTAACTGAGGTCGAAACTGATGTTGCTCTTCCTGCGGCTCGGACACCAGACACCGGAGACAATAGGTGTGTATACAATTATAATAACAGGTGTACACAGGGGCGTCCACAGGATTTTTTTTTAGAGGGGTGGGGCATGATCTTAGAACATGTATTATATCTAGTTGCTGTACGATGTGATGTTCTCTTAAACGGTTTCTCTTATTTTTAAAGATAGAAGTAGTAATCACGATATTTACAAGATTTCTTTTAAGCACTGCTGCTATGTGGTACACATAGATGTCGAGTAAATTAGTCGATTAGTTGTTTCCACTATTTGTTTTATGCAGAATGTTTTCTCAAATGTATTGATACATGAAATTTTATTTGAACTTTTCTATTGATCTGTAACAATAAGATGCATATTATGTCTCAATATATACTCACTCACAAAATAGAACAGGTCATCGTAACATTATCATTAAGGCCATTTCTTTTTATGGGTGTATATATATATATATATATATATATATATATATATATTATAACAAATTTATATTCTTTGTTAGTAAATAATCATGAAATATTTAACGCTGAAAATGTCTTGGAAAGAAAAGTATAGACATTGTAGTAATTCTAAGGCTTAGAGCACAAATTTTAGAAAATTTTCTATACCTAGTGTATATCATAAAAGGCATACGCTTTAAAAAATGCTCCCGCATAGTCAGTTATAGTTTGACATGAAATCTTGAACTGTTTTAAGTACACAGAGAGAATTTTATTTTAAAATTTATATGTTATTTATATGTTTATTTTAAAACATATGTTCTAAGGGCATGATCCAAATTTTTAGTACAAAATGTAATCGCGAGGAGCAAATATCCAAACGTGGTGTGCTTGTGTTGTACTATAAGCTCTTTCTCACATTTGACAAACACATTTATTATTTGTAAAAATGAGAGCAAATTCTGAATTTTTTTGTACTTGTCTGATTGTCCAGGGAGGGGGCGAATGTCCCTTTTGCCCCTCCCCCCCCCCCTCTGCGGACGCCCGTGGGTATATAATACAGGCATGATTATAAAATATAATATGTTATATGTATAATATATATTCCCTATTTAATATATCGTTATTAATATTTTTCACACAGACTGAAGAGTGAGGCAGAGTTCAAAATTCCCGAAAGCTTCCTGGACGTCATTACATGGGAATTGATGACTCAGCCGGTCATACTACCCAGCGGTCAAATAATAGATCAGACCACCTTGGAGAAATACGGCGACAACGAAGCGAATTGGGGTAGATCGTTGTCAGATCCGTTCACGGGCTTGCAATTTAACGACGATCGCAGACCGGTCATGGCGTCCGCGCTCAAGTTGAGAATCGACAAGTTTTTACTGGACAACAGCGATCGGAATGAGATAAAGAGAATGCCGAGAGTCTTGGGCCGGGATCCAGCTGTGATGGGAGACAGAGGAATAATTGAAGTACCGAAATGTGCATTGAGTTCGTTGAAAAGGAGAACTGCCGAGGATGACATTAGGCTGTTAAATGTACGTAAGCAGATGAGAGACAGCAACTCGCAGCCTGTTGCGAGAAAGTATTGTCATAAACTGCCGATAGCAGTTATGCCCAGCCGATCTACTGCCAATGCTGTAACAAAACCGAGACAGCTCCGTAATGTGATTCGGCCTTCCTCCGAATTAGCTCGTGACAATTCTCAAAATGATAACAGTGATGAATTAGGTACACTGACCAATAACGTTACTGGTTTAGAGACCCTGTTTTCCCCGCTACGACGCGTGCCACAAACAGTAGAATTACATAAAATAGCTAACAATTGCGAATGTTGTACCGACAGTGCTTTTTATAAGCTTCCATGTAAACATGTGATTTGCAGAAAAGTGTTATTGTCTATTGAAAATAACCAGTGCAAATCCTGTGGATTTTCTTACAAATCGTGCGAGATTGAGCGAGTTCATGAGAATATTTTAAGAAGATAGTAACCATAAGAGTACACACATAAAATATAAATCAGCGCAACTCAAGTTTTTAGCATTTATTGTATGTCAGATTTTGATCACAGTATGCAAAATATATTATTGTAACACATTGAATCTTTAGAGCAATATTACACAATTTGACAATTTTAGTGACAATAGCTAGAATCGCCGATATTTTGGCACGACATAACTTATGTTTATTGTGTTATTACATGTGTACGTATACATTTATAAGTGTATAATACTTATAAAAGTTTATTTTTTTATCTTATATTGTATATATATATTTTTTTGTTACTTTTTCTCTTTATAGGAATCATTTGAATTATTCATGAGATCTTTTATTTTATGTACCATTCCTTTCACAGCATAATATTTTGCTTTTTCATAGTTGTTATTACATCTTTTTTAAAATTAAATACTTTACATCGAATAGTAAAAAATTTAGCATGTGATGGTCTAACATCCCGGATAAGAATATATTCTGGTTGTTATAAATATATATATGTAAATGATATGTGACAACTTGGAAATAAAATTCATATATTGTTTCTTATTTTGTACGTTTCTGCGTGAATTTTTTAAATAAGCAACATTATAAATATTTTACATAATTTATATACTTTGTTTAGTTTATATACTAGATTTATATATATATATATATATAAATAATAAATTTATAAATTTATACATTATAAATTCGTAATATATATTTTCTATAACAAAACCGACATTTGTGCAACATATTTTAATAAAAGTAGAGATATAGGCATTTGAATACAAACATGTTGGAATCTCGATTATGTTTGCACGAAAATTTTGGAAATTACTTTCTTAAATTCATCTCTTTAATCATAATACTGTTTGTTATATTATAAATTTCATAGGTTGGAACCTATTGATTCATTTGGAACTTATGCCTATTTCAACAAGTATAATATACTTCAATATTTAAAAGAACCTTCGAATCGAATCTTCGAATGTAGTTGATTTGACATACAGTAATATTCGAATATCTTCTCAGTCATTGCACTTAGTTATAATTATGTTCTGGAGGTATGTTTGATTACAAAACGGCGAAACCGGAGCCTTGATTTTGTCGCTTGGCAACGTTGAACAGTGATAATAAATAATTACGGGTGTCCGGGCAAACGTAAAATGTAAGTGTATGTTCTGGATGTGGCGATGCTCTCTCGAAGGTGTCGGACTGCTTGTCGCTGTTGGTTGATACACTGGCCAAACCGGTGCTGCTTGTCCGTACATATTCCTCAACTCGCGCTCTCATCTCTTGATTCATCTTAAAGAAAAGAAAAACATTTACACGATTCATATCTGATGTTCGTCATGAATTCTCTCTCTCTCTCTCTCTGTCTCT
>NW_012026843.1:612811-614364 GCF_000956235.1 Wasmannia auropunctata | reverse complement strand
TGTGCTCTTCCGATCTAGTTTTACGGTAAAATTTTTGTGGTAGTACAAGACCGATAAGATAGCTAAACAAAATAAATAAAAATATTTTATTTTTTTTTGCAATGTTTCTGGCCTCAAAAAATTTTCGAAATTTTTTTACAAATGTATCTTGTTTACATCTACAACATATATTTTTTTATAAAAATTGATTGAGCCGTTTAAAAGATATACATTTTTTTTGAAATTTTGATTTTTATTTCTCACACCCCAACGGTTGAATATTAAGGACTAATGTTTGGTAAAATTGTAACTGATATGAATAGCAACTAAACTGTAAAAAATGGTCATGATCGGCGCGGGGGCAGATCACCCCTCCTTATCCGGCTACGGCCTTTTTTCTCTAACAAAGTTAAAACTTTTCTCTTGGAAACAAGAAATTTTCAATAACACTATATTTACTTATGTGCACAAGAAATTATTTCGATATCGAAAGATTGATTCATTACAGTTCAAAAACTATTCAAGATATTAAAAAAAATGTTTTATTACAAAAGTTTTATTACAAAAGTTTACAACAAAATTACTTCAATTCTTTGCACCAATAATATTTCTAAAAAATAATAATTTTTTAAATTTTCAAATATATTTTTAAATTATTTTCTTAAAGTATTATTGAATAAATAGAGATAATTTTATTAAAGTAAAACTTTTGTATAAAACATTTTTTAATATCTTGAATAGTTTTTGAGATATAACAAAAAAAGCTATAAACCGCTTTACATGAGGGAAACATATGGTATGTGCATTTTAGGCGATTTGGAAAGCATGAAGCGGGGAACGTAGGGTTTTTCTTTTATCTTTTATCTTTTATCTTTTATCTTTTATCTTTTATCTTACTCAATTTCACTTGCTGAATCCAAAAATTGTTGTTAAAATTGTTATCCTAGCAGACAGGAAATTTTTTTTTTCACATTTTAAACAGAAAAAAGCAACGATTGTTTTTATCACTTTGTTGAACCATGTCTACGAGTTTCTTTTTGTTTTTATAAAAATATGTTTCGATATTACCTACGCTTACCTTATCCTTTAAATTCTCATCAGGAATTGAGAATCTGCAAGTTATCTTAAGTTATGTATACACCATTGTAAGTTTTGCATTAAAATATCTCGAAAAATATAAAAGATGCGGAAAAATGTTTCAGATAAAAATTATACTGTTTAAAGGGGGACAAATAGTGGTAAAAATAATTTTCAAAGAAAATCAATTTATCAAGGTCATATAAAGTTTACCGCCATTTTTTTTATGTCGAATTATATAATGTTTTTACATAGTATAATTCCTTTAATTATTCTGCATGAAAGTATTAAGGTAAAGCTATCAAAAATTCAATTGTTTAAAAGATATTTTATACTTTTGTTACGTCCGGTGGACTCCACGATTTCTTCGTTTTGTGAACACGCGATAAGATAAATTCTTAAATATAATAACGGCCATCAATCGACAAAATACCTCGACTCAATGAAATTGACCGTTGTCGGTTTCCTTGAGAAGAATTCGGTTTTAGCAAATAGTA
>NW_012026843.1:575054-612761 GCF_000956235.1 Wasmannia auropunctata | reverse complement strand
CCCTCCCCTCCCTCCTCTCTCTCTCTCTCTCTCTCTCTCTCTCTCTCTCTCTCTCTCTCTCTCTCTCCCTCCCTCTCCTTCTCCCTCTCTCTCTTACCTCGTGCTCAGCCGGTGATAATGGTCTGCTCAATTGTATTGCTGTTGGTGGACAATATAAGCACAGCATCGTCGATTCCGTGATGTGATCGACGCTTGTCAGTTCTTTCAGCGAGAATATCCGTTCTACGCTGTCCTCCGCCATGTTAACGAGTAATAAAGCCTGTCGCGTGAGGACGAGCGTCACCGCGCGATTACTGCCCTGATGAATCACGTAGTCTGCGCTGGTCACGTGGAGGATGCTGTCGTGGCTGTGATCGAGTAAAGGCGACAAGCGCCAGGTGTATCGCACGGATGTGCTGTTATTGCCGGTGGTGTATTGCACGACTGGCCTCTGACGTGGCTGCGGAAAATGCACAAAAATCGGAGTAAAATGTGGAACTATCGAAACTGGAAGGGAAGTCGTCTGTCGCTCGAGTTTACCGTGGGTAACGAATTCCATCCGGCACCTTGCAACAGCCCTTGACCCGTGAGAGCAACCAACTCCGCGGCACCGCTCAGCGGCTTCGTGACGACGCCGACTAAACCGAGTCCAACCCCGGTGACTAGACTTTTGGTCGTAGCCTCGCCCGACCACACTTGCTGCAAAGGATGGTGCGCCAGGCCCGCCACGGCCGCTGGAGTTCAATAATTAACAATTAGCTAATTTGCGTTCTGTGTACCTGTGAAATAATACTCGTAAGCAATTACCGAGCAGACTCATTCCGAGACCGGTTAAGCCTTGATAAAGTCCCTGCGCCATGCCTTGAGGACGCATTCTGCGCGACTCTTCTTGTCGCTGAAGGTGTTCCTCGTCTAACGTTAGGCGATCCAAGTTCCGTGCGACGCTAGACGCCAGTTTCGTTACAGAATTTACAGTGCCTGTATACACGAATCGAGATTCGTTAATTATATGTATTCTCTTTGAGAATGGTATTCGGAATGACGAAATTAACAGATTCTACACACACCTGCTGTGACGTGTTTCATCAGGCTGGCCGACCCGTGTGTAATTCCAACGATGAAACCCCACGGGCCTTGCAGCAGCCCTTGGAATGGCAGTGAAACAAAGTCTCTGAGTCCGGATCCAAGCGCTTGCGCCAAACCTCCCGGTGATCCGAGTATCTCTAACGATCCAACTACCCAGCCTGGTAAACAGATGTAACGTCATTGCCTGCTTATATCAAATTAATGATGCACGTAAAATATAATATTTTACATATGGACGTATTACCAACCTGCTCCGAATATGGCGCCAGATAAATAATGCATGGTAAGTGCATTACCAAGCCTGTAAGGAGTGGTCAGCAAGTTTTTCCTTTCGAAGGTACTGAAATATAATGGGGAATGATCCAGAGCGACGTAGAGTCGCATAGAAGTGTGAACGCTCAACAAAATCGACAGCGGTTCTATCACGAAGTTCTGCAATTTCAGTGGCTTGCTTAAGATTTTCGAATCGATCATGATGTAGTCTGGTATGTACATCGCGTTCGACGCAGCTATCGTTTGCATCTTTTTAAGACCGTCACCCAATACCAGTCGCGGTGGTATCATCGAAGTCGCGTAATCTAATAATTGCGTTATGTACGTGTCTTCGATGTATGCACTAATAGGCGCAATCTTCATGCGATATTCCTTTGATGCTGCAACAGAGAGAATTTCTATTATTATTATTATTATTATTATTATTTTATCATTATTTCTACTATTATTATTATTATTATTATTTTATTATTATTTCTACTATTATTCATGAAATAAATTTATATCTACTTAAAAGAAAACATTATTCGTTATCTAGATATTTCTCTTTTATTGAGACAGATGTATAATTTTGCAAATATAAAATACGTACCTATCATACTTCCATTTATTTCCCACACGTATTCGATGGCTATCAAAGAATCTTGTTTGATCTTCTCCATATTCGTCATTAAACAGTTATTACTGTAAAATGCCATATCTCTGTTCGGCAACGGATTCTGATTTATCAATACCACGGGGAAGTCGAAACCTCCCTGATCGAACAATTGATTGTCTAACTGCAAGTCGCCTATGTAACAATAGAGATTCATAAATCTGGCTTTTAAGTTTACGGTAACGACCAAGTCTGTCATGGAGAGACTGGCCACTTCGATCCTCTGTGCGTTTTCATTGATATCGTGAAGGATAACGATAGTACACGCACGCAGGTAAACGATTTCAGAACCTTCCTTCGAGTTGGTCGAGTTATTAGCGTCGTCGATGGACTTCAAACGATTCTCGTCGGTGCGAGTTTTGGTATCCGTCATCTTGGGAATCAATTGCTTCGAACCCGAGGCGGGCGTTTGTTCCGTCGTCAAGACGTCCTCTTGAGCTGAGAAGAAGCTCGTCAGCGACGTCGAGCTACTCGAGCTTTGTACGTACGGCAACAGCTTGTCCTCTTCCGATCTCTTCAGTGGCGTAGGATTATTGTACCCGGCATCGTGATCTCTCGCCGCGCTCTTCTTTCGCAGCAATCTGCTCCTGATGTCCTGGGCGGATATCTCAATTTGGGAGATCGGCACGATGCTTATGTGAGTGGTGTAGCAGCGGTTGTGCATTATGAGCTTGACATCGCCGTACGACGGTAGTCGCAGGTACTGGTCTATCGGTGTGGACGACAACGCGGACAGATTTACGCCTCTCGACCACTTCAGATTCGTCTTCCCTGCCGCCTGATCGTTTTGCACGGTGGAAAATAGCAGGACGTTCGACGCGCTCGGAACCGCAGTGTCGGGCAGCCTGTTGCTGACGCAGGGAAGGGAGTAGTGGGACGTCGCTCCGCTGTCGATTTCACATACCCACGTGAAATGAGAGCTGTCCGATAATATGTCGCTACCTCTTTCGTCGGCTTGCCCCAGCAGGATCTTGAAGCCGCAGGCGTTCTCGATCAGCAGCTGCGGATGATCGTCGCTGTGTATCACGACGTACGTGCTGCCCTTGTCCTCCTGCGTTGTCACGATGACCGGCATGGTGGAGGAGCCGTTTGGTATCACGACGGACTTGCGGCTCATAGCTTGGTCCACTCTGATCGGGCAGGACCACCTGTGGCCGAGGCTGAGAGATATGTACAGCACTAGCGGCTCGACGTTGCTCTCCGTGTGCAACGTGTACCACTGCACGATCGGCGTGCCCTGCCTCTGATCCTCGGACGGCGAGATGTTCAGGCTGCAGGGAGTGAGGTCGTGCGGCAACTGGAGATCCCGCGCCTCCTCGTGCACCGCGAGCGTGGCCACGCACAGCTCCTGCGCCGTCAGATTCGCGATCACGTGGCTGCTCGTGATCCGCACCAGACGCATGTCCTCGTGCATGGAGGAGCCGACGTTCAGGATGGACACGCTCGTGCCGCAGTCCACGGACGTCCTGATGTTCCCGTCCACCGGTACGAGGCCGCAGATTCGGGGCATGTAGAAGCTCTGGCTCCAGTCGGGTCGCGCCAGCTGCAACGTTTGGGACGTGTAGTAAGTGTCGCCGATCCCGACGCCCACGTGGAAGGTGCTCTCCAGCTTGGGCGGCGTGACTATGCCGTAGTGAGGGATCTGACAGAGCTCGGTGTCCTCGGACACCAACGAAATGTGGCAGCCCAGCGAGTTCATTATGAAGCACCAAGGCTGCAGTTCCAGCAGCAGGGTGCTGGAGACCAGCCCGGCGTCCTGGTATTTCACTTGCACGTGCGTCTGCGGCTGCTCCGCGGATATCCATTCCTCGGTGTCGTCACCCTGAAACGGCCACTTCACCTCCTCCTTCCTGTCCTTGAGCTCTCGCAGAATTTGATCGATGTCCTCGACCTCGGGTCTTCGGAAAAACTTCCGTTGGTCCACGGAGCTGTACGAGAGCGGCACGTAGGGATTCGACGCGGAGATCCCGGATTCCAATTGAAACGTCAGCTGATGGAAGTGCTCGAACGTGCCGGGGCAGTACAGCTGCTGGCACTCGCCGCGACCGTTCACCGTCGTGCTGGACAACATCTTCAGAGACGGCGTTTCCATCTGTACTTTGACCGGTACCGGTAGGTGCGATCTGATCATGTAGAGCGGACTCAATACCGCAAGGATTTTCATCTTGTCTTGTATCACCTGCGTCACGATCCGTACCCAGATACTCAAAAATTGGCCGCGTTCTTGCAGAGGTACTTTGACGAGCCACGGCTGGCCCCACTTGATGTTGGGCTGCAACGGGATGTCTCCGGTCCAGGATAAGTGCGTCAAGTTGGTGAAACGTAGCCGCATAGCCATCTTTTTGCTGTTCTCGAGCACGATGGACGATGGAAAGCTCTTGCCCGGTATGGGATATACCTCCTTGAAGACTGTCACCTTCGAGCCAACTTCTTCCTCGTATTTCACCAATTTCATCTCAAAATTATCCATCAGCTGATTGGAAATCACGAGTTGCCCCGAGAACGTTACGAGCTTCTGCGTGGCGGAAAGCGACGTAACGCTTACGAAGACCGCCGTGGCAATCATCGAGTTATTAAATTCTATCACTTGGACTCCGTCCTTGTTGACGGGAAAAGGTCGGCTCCAGACCCAGGCGTTCTCTTCGATCGATATCCTTATCATCTGATTGCCGATCTGCCGCCAGGAGTAAAAGTTACACTGCCTGCTCTCGAGAAGTATACTATCCCCAGTGCCGCTTTGACCAAAGCGTATAGGTATATTGCTATCGTTGGCTATTACGTAACGCGTTAGGACAATCACGCTCTTCTCCTCCTCGTCGAAAGACGCCAGCCACAAACGCGTGGAGACCGCGAGAGTGTGAGTTATCGCTGGTCCCAATTTCAATGTGAACGGATTGCACGTCAACGATGAGTCTATCTTCTCCGACAGCGACAGCTGAAATCTTCCCTCCAGAGCGTCCAGCACTTCCTGCATAGTTAAATGGCTATAGTCCAACACGTGTATGCTCAGGCTGCCGCCGATGTCGAGCAATATGGAGTCGTCTATCCATTTGTTGAACACCAGAACCGCTCCCTTCTGCTCCACGGACATGAAACATTGTATCTCGGGAATCTTTCCGTTTAAGGTATACTTGTCCAGTGGCGGTGGCAAATTGTTGTATACACTTGTGTCAATATGATTGTACAGAGACACATGGAGGACGCCGATGTTTAAGGCAATTTGTATGTTCGGTATTAACAAGGGATTGAAGTAGGAGTCGATGCGCAGGCAGGCGGCGAGAGCACGAGCGGAAACGATGCTTTTCGAGAGCGGTCGTTTGCCGTTGGACACAATAACCACGCGCCACACGCAAGCTACCGCTCGCGCCGGCGCCTTCTCCGGTAGATCCAATCGGTAGGAATCAGTCTCCGACAGGTAAAAATCCGCGTAACGCTGGTACGACATGTGACTATCGCTCCAGTACTCGAGAACGCAGGGAACTTTGTCGATGTAATTACCGTCGACATCTGCCGCCTGTAACGGAGAGAATTGAGAGGATAAAAATAGTTTCGCAGTTTGGAAATAATTTGGAAAATAATATATCTCAGGCATAAAACATTTTTTTTTCAAATAATGAAATAAATGCCTTTGAGTAAAAAAATAAATGTTTTATGTTTAAGCTGTGAAAAAATAAATAAATAATATAAGAATATTGTGCTCTAATATAATAAATCAAATAATGAAATAAATGCCTTTGAGAGCCGACACAGTTCTTGTGGCGTAAATGTTCCTTCATTATAAATTGCAGTTTTGATCAAAATTGATGAGGACCCAATCCAAGGGCCGAAATGTCTATTGCAATTTATAATAAAGAACCATTTACGCCACAAGAACTGCGTTGGCTCTCAAGGGCATTTATTTCATTATTTGATTTATCAGATCCTAATATTCTGATATTATTTATTTATTTTTTTTGTAACTTAAACATAAAATATTTATTTTTTCAAGCTGAATACTAGTATTGTTTAAGATATTGTGAGCAACATCACTTACTTCAAATGGAACAGGAGATATATGTATCCTTGTTAACATGCGCGGTTGTGGATACCTCCAAGCCATCGCTTGCTGAGGATAAACAAAAAATACCACCTGCAAGAAAGAAAGAGAATTAAGACTTTTTGATTTCGGTTTTATTTGTAATTTTTATGTAATCTAACTAACTTGATACGGAAAAGGCAACTCGTCCGCGGTGCCATCGACAAACTGGAATGCGCCAGCCTTGAGATCATCCTTGTAGTGTTGTTCGGTCGACAGCACAATTTGTTTCTCGTTTTTATCTTCGCTCGTAGATAACGAGGTGAACTCGCTTAGCAGTAACTGGCAATCGTGCATAACCATTTTCATAATTTTTATCTGATCCGGTCCGAAGTCGAGATACAGACTCTCGCTGTCTGCCTGTATTTGTATCTGTGGAATGATCTCGCTATTGTACGAAGACTCCCAAAGTAAACAAGTCGTTACGTTGCAACACCATGGATTTAACAGCACTTTGATATTCCCATTTAAGATAGCAGACACAATAAAAGAATCTATGGACAGATTTAAGTATATCCTGTCTGGTCTCAGGAGCGTCGACAGGTTTCCATTTAACGTTGCTAAACTGGTAATAATTTCCGCCCCGGTGTCAGTCTTCAAAGACAATACAATCTGTCTTGTATTTAAATGCAGATCAGGTACACTGAATTTCCTCGATCTTGTCGGCGCCGCTAAATTTTGAGAATCTGTACACGTAGTCTCCATCTCTGCAGATACTTGCGCAACGTCGTCGTCAGCAAAACACGATAATAACTAGAATAGAACAGATATAATGTAGATCTGTTGAAAATACACATAAATATGTTATATAATATATTCTTCGTTGAGTTACCTTATTCCGTACGTCATAGAGTTGATTGAGCCTGGATAAAGAAAGATGTACTTTCGTCGGTCGTCCCATTTCAATGAAAAACTGGCGGTTTTTGCCTAGAAGCACTTCAGATTTCACTGTCGCAAAAGAAGGCGGGATACCCGTGTCCGGATGTGGCTCGCCATGCTTCGTTTCTATCATATAAATTTTGAAATCCTTCTCGGTCGGTATCGCGTTTAGATTTTGTGCGTCGCCAAGCGCTGTCGTTATATCAAAACAAGATATCTACAAATTGTACAATAATGTTAATTGAAATAAAATATTTAAACTAGTAATAGACCATATTAATATATTAATTTTTTGTATATAAAAGTATTTGTATTTGTAAGTAAAATAATACATACTTGTATCTTTTTAGATAAATGTTGTTGAGAGAGATAAATATTTGGCTGATTGATCATTAGATAAAGTAATGGCTGTTTCACATTGTTATTATCGTCTTCACAGTCAGTTTTGTGCATATCCTGAAAACAATACTCACATATATTAATATTACAATATATATTAAAACTATAATTAAATAAATTAATTTCAATATTATAATTATTACTCACTATATTATCCTCTAAATCAACAAAAGTACTTTGGACTTCATACAAGATAAATGTTATCTTTCCACAATTTACTAAAAATTCAAACGGTGGAAGTATCATAGTTTCAACTATGGGTCTTCCCTAATAAAAAAAATTATTTTAATATAACTTTTAATATAATTTCTAAACTAAGCCATTTATATGTATATATATATATATATATATATATATACATATATATATATATATATTATATATAATCAATAACTTACAATTATTGTTGAATGCATGCTGGACATTTCAAAATCGACACCACTGTCTTTTGTAAAATCGATTTCTGAATCATCTGACGTCTGTTTCAGCCAGTTAACAGGCTTAATGCTTTGAGATCCTAAAGGAAACCTTTGAACTATGATATTAGAATTATTTTTATCATCCACCCTCTCGAAACTTCCAGAAAGTAACGTTAAAAATTCATTATTGAGCGTCGATATTAATTTAATTTGATCTAAATTTATTGTCAATTCTATGTCCGTGATGCAGTTCACTTCGACGGCGCTTCCACAGACTATTGTGTCTCCTTTAAATGTGACAGCTGGGGCAATAATCAAGCAGAGATCAAATCTAGAATTAAAATTAGAATACAATAATTATATCATACAGATTTGTACGCGTGTACATTAATTGTATAAATTTTATTACTTTGTTAATACTGAAGACGTTGAAAAGTATGGATCTAGACTACTGCCATTCCCGAGCTTATTCCACTCCAATGCTGGATTCTCGTTCATTGTATATAAGTACGATTGAGACATTCTCTGAAAATAACAATGCATCGGTTGTATCAAATCTGTATTAACGTTTCAAGATATTTTTTAAGTTTTAAGTATAAAATATCTTCTTAAAAAAAAATAACAATTTTGATAGCAAACCTTATTAATGCTTAGCTGATAGTTCTTCCAAGTGGTGGTATACGCACACACTCCTTTAATACTAATTTGATATTGACGGTCTTCTACAGCCGAGCCTGGTACGTTTAATATATTTGCTCGAGCAGCAAGTTGATATATGTCGGTTCGCAATGGAATTCTGCAAATAGGATTTTCCGCATCCGGCGTAATACGAATCCCGTCCAGCTGTACGACATACAATATCCATATAAATAAGTTCCAATATTATAAGGCTAATAAAAAAATTATGCGAAAACAAAATGATCTACCTGAAGCATCAGCAAATCGTGTTGTAATTTTCTCGTATCGGTGAAAGCCGGCATCATGAGACGAAAACCTTTGAATTCCAAATGGATCAACGGCAACGATTCGTTATTCAAGTTGGTTATGCCAACTAATGGTGTAGCCATGTTTTTATTACGGATGGATTCTGCGCTTTTCTCAACAGATGACCCGAGGCACGTAAAAGGTTTCACCAATTGAGCATATTTGCTAATTACGCTTATTGGTAAGATAATGTCGACCATCTGCATTTTGATGAGTATCTCAGAAATGTAGCCGTTCGTAGACAACGTAGAGTCAAGCAGCAACTCTTTCTAGATATTTGCGTATTAGAAAGTCATTAATTTCACAGGTAAATAGATGATCAATATTTTTCATTATAATTTAAGCATAATTGAATAATTAAGGACAATGATGGCCGTACCTTTTGAGGCTTGTAACGTTTCTGAGTGCCCCAACGTGTGTATACATTTCCGGACTTCGCACGGGTAAGCGTAAAGCTTATAAAGCCAGAATCATCGCTTTTCTCCAAATTGTCTTCCCTTCCACAGAGTACCAGCCCGGCATATTCACCAACGTCCCAATTTAATGCATGTGGAGCTCTATCGCAAATATAAATGTACAAATTAATCATTACGTAATAATAGAAATATTTTCCAAAATATTTCTTGCTTAATATGCACAGTCGTGGACATATCGGTTGAGACACTTTTTTTAATAGGTTTCAAAGCGCACTAATATTTTGCAAATGCAAACCACGATTGGTGTATTGTCTTCAGATTAAAGATAGTACACCATCGTGATTCGCATTTGCAAAATATTAGCTATAAAATATATATTATACATATTAAATATATACCAAAAATCTATGGAAAAAGTGTCCCAATCGATATATCCACAACTGTACATATAAATAAAAATTTACGGAAATTAATTTACCTAACGTAATGGAATACCGTAGCTGTTGTTATTTTACTCTTTAACTGCATGTAAACCGATTGCAAATCTAAAGATGTTATAATGTCTTCCAGTTCTAACATTAATTTTAAGGAAGGCGTGTCCTCTTGTCCCATAATGTACAATTTAATTGCTACTTTTGTTATGGTCCACTGAATCCATGCCGTTACAACTAAACCATCTTTTTCTGTAAAAATTTACATATTAATGACAAAAACAAATATAATAGATAAATATATTCAGCTTACCGTGTCCCAGATCATCTTTCGACGTAGACATAGTCGAATTGGTAGTGTCTTCTTGATACATTATTTGAGTCGGAGTGGACGGAGTTTGAGGTATAGCGGGAAGAACAATTTGCATTTCGTTGCTCATTTGTGGTACAATTACGTTGTCTCTCCGGGAACCGTACAAAGTTTTTAATATTTTTATCATATTTGAAACTATACTGCTCATAAAAATAACCTGAGGGACATAAATTGCACGTAATGTAATTTATATCCTTTCGTTGACGCAAATGTTGGAAAGAATAGATAAAAATTTTAATTAATACCTGGTCCTCCGAAAGCGAAATAATGATAGGCGAATTATCAATGTGTACACAAACGCTTAGAGCCGTGAGTGTATTTAACTCAGTCGCAGCTGTCTTAGTTGTAAGGGCTACTGTAGCATTTAGCGTAACTTTCTTTATGAAGTTCTTTTGTGTCTGCTGTTGCAAAGTGTAACAATGAAAATCGATAAGACTTAACGTCCATGGAAAACTTTGCATTCCTGAAATAGTAATAAGTTGCACTTTCTCGTAATAGCGCAATGTTTCTCTTGCTCAAGTTATAGATAAACTTACGATGTGTCCACATGGATTCCGGTAATTTAGCAGGCAGATTCTGTAGATATGGGCTTAGCATCTCGGCATTCAGATTGGATGAATGGACGAGAAGGCTTGGCAGCTTTACTATCATTATTTGTAGATCTTCATTTTCCATTAAGGCTCTGTCTTTGGCCTGTTCTATGCCTTGTAATACATTTTATTAATTATTATATGCTATAACTGTATTAATATTTATTAAAAGGCAGGAATCATCGACGGTAATAATGAGACTGTGAACAAATCTAAAGATTCTCTTTTTTTAATCTAACATAGCAATTGAAATATTTACCATCAGCCCCGATACCACTCATTGTAGCAGATGGAATGTAAATGATAATATGTCCTATGTAGCCATTTAACACAAGACTGCACCACCACGAATAGGACTCTGTTAATTTGACCAATATCCCCGATCGCTGTAAATTCTAGATCATTTATTTCTATCTTTAATATGCCATATTGTGTTAAAAAGTTCAATAAGCAGTAATCGATCGATATGATCGCTGTATCATGATATAAATAATAATTTCGAATAATTTTAATACCTGTTGTTCCGCTTCCATTTTAAATTCACTTAACTTCCTTTGCGTTTCATCATTTCGTAGCGTTTTCGATTTTTCTGTCACAGCTGATCTCTTTTTCTCCTTGTCCGACGAACTGTGCACGCTTTCATGTAGACTGGGAAACGTCTTTTTTCGCGTGCCCGTATCAGATGATGTACCTTCGGTAATCAATTGTTGACTGTCCGAACGCAATACATGTATACTTCCCGATTTGTGATATGTGGCACGATATTCCAGCCACTCGAAGAGAAGTGGATCTAGGGAAGCTCTGATCTCGGAAATTTTAAACGAAACGAGAGATGGATGTGTTTGCGTTTCAACGTTTTTAGGGAACTGGACTACAGTAGACAACAGCGGTACATTTCCTGCATCGCTAAGAATATAAGAATATAAAATTCAATTAGTCAAAAAGATTTTCTACACTTTCTAAACTATACGCTATTATATATATACAGACCTGCTGTCACGATTTTCTGGACCCGAAAGAATAAAGGCTTGTTGAGAATCGTTGAGGGCAAATATTTTTATAGAATTTATATTCACTTCATTCGATATCGTGACTGAGGATGATACATTCTTGCAATTTATATTTTCCAGATATAACTCTAAGTACACCGGACCTGTAATGTATAAAGACAATTTTATAGTTGTACGTTTTTATGATGTAAAAACTGAAAATTTATAAAATGATAAAATACAGTGTTTAATATTCCCATACATTTCTCTTGACAGGCGTCGTTAAAGAGGGTGGAACAGATAAGTGGGTTCGTTGTATCTGTAGGATTAAAGACGGAATTCACAATAGCCGTTGCAGCCATTAATTTTGCCTTAGTTCCCGTGATAGTAATACTGTCCGATTGAAAGGAATGTGACTTTTGAGTCATGTCTATGTCCCGCCAATACTGAGGATATAACAATATTTTTGAAGAAGCTTCCACCGAATAAGGCATTACTATTGAAGTATCGCAAGTTTTCGTTAAGTGGAGTTGACTCTTCACTCCAATCACCTACAAGCATTTCAATATCAATTTTAAAAATATAATAATAATACATAATAAAAAAATATTATGGCAATATTATGAATAAAATCTCACTTGTATATCGGTAATCGCATGGCACTGAGTGAACATTTCTGGTAATAGCTCCGTTAACTTTGACGCACAAGCTACGAGTCTAAATGGATACATAGGCTGTACTACAGTGGCAATTGCTTCATCGCATTCGACGCTAACAAAAGGATCGTCTGTCAGAGCTGGCGACAATGGCGTAATCTGGAAAGGACATTATTTATAAATATTTCTAAAAATGAAATAAGAAAAGGTATATAAAAGAGATACCTTACCCGAGTTTCGATAATTTTACGTTGTCGTGGCACTCCTGTAATGCAATGATCTGCCAACTGTAGCTGTAGTGACGCTCTTTTTAACACAAATTTTGTTTCTGTCATCGATACGTTTTCCCTGAGTGCTTCATATTCTTCCAACGTAACGGGAGGCAATTCATCGATAAGAGGATCTAAAATTTAAATTTAGATGTAGCTTCTATTTACAATTTATAAGAGTTTAGTTAAACCAAAATGCGTCTGTATTGGGGTACGCATATTTACCTGGTTTCATTACAAGATAAGGATTATAATCGTATTTTGCGGCAGCTTGTTTGATGGTATCAATACGATGAAAAATCCCGGAACATAATCTGATTGTTAGATCTCCAGTGACATATCTTACTACTCTGCGTTCCTGAAAATTGCTGCAAAAGGTAAGTTATTTGTAGGAATTCTTTTTATGTTTGGCGCATAGTTCTTTTAAGATTTTTCAAACACCTGTATTCAAAATTTGATCCAAATTCGAACAATTTTTCAGGCATTATGTCGTCGGGTAATTCCACATAATAAACATAATCCATCACAATCGCTGGACATCTTTCTAATAATTTGTCAACTAAAAAAAGATATAAACTTTATTAGTGTATAATATAATATTTTCTGTGTATAATATATATATATATATATATATATATATATATATATTAATATGTATATATTAAATACATTTTAAATAAATTATATTATACCCGTAACTGTTGTCAAGTGCTGATCTATTCCCTGTTTATAATCCCGTTTCTTCCCCTTATTTTCCGCGGCTTCTTTGTCAAACAATGAATCTTTCACGTAATCAGTATTCAAGTTCCCAGCTGTTACGTAAAGAGGCGGCTATAATAATAATTTACTTCTCAGACATTCCATATTTAACTTTGTATCTGACAATAATAATGAAATACTTTACCTGTACACCATCAGCAACTTCTACATGTCCACAGCTGCAGATTCCTCGTGGATAAAGCTGTATGCACGCCACTCCAACTTGGAAAGTCGTCATTGAAATTCCTTGAATTAAAGTATCTATCACAACTCCGTTCAATCGAAGCGATAAAAAGGATTTGTACCTAAGTTTTCGAGATTTATAAAATAATTGCTCTTTGACACTTTCAACAGTCTGCAAAAATGCACAAAATTCAGTTGTTTCACTTCCATAATTATTGCAAGAGAAACGATTCTTGTTGAAGTATATTACCTTAAATGTTAAAGTAGCATCATCTATATAAACACCTAAATGTACAATATGACCAGAATATGCCATTTGTTGTTCAGCAGTCCAATTATTGTCCCAGTCAACGGGTAGGACAGATGACACTATATCCCAAGCCCACCCACCCCATCCAACTGCATCCGTGGAAGTCCCCGCTACCTGATTTGTATCATCTGAAATGTTACATCTGTTAATGTCATATATTCCCAAGATACATGAAACTTAGACAATACTCAAGCAATATTGAACCTTGTGCAACATCTTCTCTCTCGTCCACAGTAATGGAAGATTTTTCCTTGCTTGGTGGAAATTGCTTCGTTTGTAACGCCATTACCAAGGCAGACAGTCTCAGGAGCATCGGTACTTGCTGTTCAGTCATACTAAATTCCATTTTCTCACAATGAAGATCAAGCCTCGTGATCGATGCTCTCTTCGAAACGTTGTTGTGATAGTTTATAATCATTCGGATTGTCATTGAACATCGATACAAAACAGGATCCTGTATAAATTAATATCCAAAAACATCTTTTTACAAAATCTTTTATACAAAATATCTAAATCACATCTTTACAATATAAGGCATCTTTTTCATACCTTCTCTCACAAAATAAATGCCAAAATATATCTCAGAAATGTCTACCTGATATATCTCTATCTTTCCTGATGCATCCATTTTATCTAAGCACAATGTCAAGTCTTGGATGGTAATAACTTTCCTAAGCATTACTTCTTGAGTGTTGACCTCTAAACGTAAATTAAATGTATTAAAATCATGCATTTTAATCACAAGCATACTTTTATGTTAATAAGACGACTTTTAGCACTGTAATGGACTATACGTTAAAAGTAAATACCGGCAAAAGCTGGCTCCCATTTATTGTCGACAGTTTGCATACTTAAAAATCTGACATTTATGCTAAGCACAATATCCTCCTCCACGTATTTCAAGATGAGATTGTTGCAATGAATGGTAATATTATTAATAACTTTCGTGACTACACTTTTGATATACCCAGGTGGAGCTTCCTCTCTGAAAGATTAAAAGTGACATTTTACGCATACATTTCTAATAAAGCAATAAGATTTTAATATAGTTTCTTTATAAAATTTCAGATTGATAAAAAACAATACTTACTGTATCGACTCCTTCTTCTTTTGTAACGTCGTTGGATTGGTTTCTGTGGTATTTTCATCTTTCAATTTTAAAATGCACTCTATAAAAGAGAGACAATGTATTAATATATCTTAAAAAAAATTTTTTTTAAATATTATTAGATATAATATCTCTATTTACCTATGGTATTAATGGTAACAACTATTGGCTCAGACGTAATTTTTACCCAGGGAACATGTATCAATAATTCATGTATATGGCCACTAACAAAGACAAATGGAAGATTCAGTTGCTCCTCTAATACCTCTAATCGTAGATCCAGATTCTGAAACGATGCATCTCCACCCCACAAAGATACCTGAAAAAAAATTTTTTGCCATAAAATATCTCATAGAGTTATTTTGTTTAAAAAATCATACTGTCAAGTATGTTTGCAAAATATATCACTAACTCATTTGATACTTTGAAACAAGAACAATCAAAGTTGTTTTAGCTTGAAAACACAGTAACTATTTTACACATTTCTTTATCCTGTTCCAAACTATTGATATTATAGAAATGAAAGGAAACAAATTTTGAGAAAATATAATTTGCAGTAAAATTAAGTAATACTTTTCAAAGTATAATATGTGTATTATACCTGCGACTGTTCCGGCTTAAAATTTTTTACATATTTCTCTACATAGCTGAGAATCACTGGTGTTATATAGGATTCCAATTTAAACATCGTGCTTGGTGAAGCAGAACATGTAGCATATTTTTATAATTCCCTTAAT
This sequence comes from Wasmannia auropunctata, assembly GCF_000956235.1. Taxonomy (NCBI): domain Eukaryota; kingdom Metazoa; phylum Arthropoda; class Insecta; order Hymenoptera; family Formicidae; genus Wasmannia; species Wasmannia auropunctata. Next base: position 597,191 of record NW_012026843.1, on the reverse strand, counting down.
CAAAGATATCACCAATTGTCTTATCAGGAACTCCTTTTTTGCTCTCTCATAATAATGACATATCGTACGATTACCATTTCTTTGTGTTCAACGAAGTAGCAGGCAACAATATGAAATAAATATTATATGTCTTGATATAGACATGTAGATTTGTCTGAAAATTGAAAAATAAACTCTGTATAAGTATATATATAAATATAAATATATATATATATATATATATAGATCATTGTATAAGATTAGATTAGATAGGCTAACAACATTGTTCAAATCATTATATAATATACAAGCTAAAGTAAAACTCAGAAGACATTTTATTAAATTTAGAAAAATTATGTTTAACAAATATACATGTATATTAACAGAAATACATGTTTGATAACAAAAACTGCATTGTTTTTAATATGACAGATCAACCAGAAACAATTTATAGGAACGTCAATCGTACGGGAGATACGATTGTGCGAATTTCTTAAAAAATTGTGTACTGACGTGAACTTGACATAAAACTGTATTTTATCGTCGCGTGTTAACGTTTACTCGTATGATAATCACGCGCGGAGGAAATAAATGGGTTAAATGGAATCATCGTGAGGCTTAGGGAGGAAAACAAATTTATTCGCAATTCTGGGCTCCTCAAACGAATGGAACATCGACGTCTCGTTGCAATCCTGGTCCAGGACGCGGTTACAAAATATCGCATCTCGTGAATATCGTATCGGAGAATCAACACAGCTGATTCGCACCTGCCAGACGACGAGCCATGCGGCTCCCACGAAGACACGTCACGAAACTGTTACACGAGCCCGTTTCGCGCCGCGTACGCAGCGGGCGCGGCGACAGCATCGATTCTCCTGTTCTCCGCCGGACGTAACTTTCGTAATTTGAAATTATTCAGCCTCGATCGTGGAGCTGTCCTGCGATCCGTTCGCGCATATGACTTTTCCGCTAACCTCAAATGTTTGCGTCGCGTTTGCGCCCGAGCCGTCCCAGGTAGACAACAGGCCCCGCCACGGCATTGACGTGAAGTTGCACCAATTGCAGGCGTACTCGGAGCGTGCGCGTGTTACATCTGAATATTTATGCATGACATGACTGTGCGCGCCGTGTTGACATAATTGTTCATATACTGACGTGGACAACGAAATGGAATTTATAAGTATAAGCTCTCAAAATTGTAATCCTCGGAATTCTTGATTTAGCGGTCTCAGCCGTCTCGATCGCATGTTCTCTTCAATATTTTTCTGATATATATGTTTCGAGAATTCAAATTTTTGCATTTCAAATGTTTAGACTTAAAACTTTTGGCATTTTAAGAAATGCCATCTTTTAGCTGATTAAATATTTGTTACGCATACTTCTAAGAATTTAAATTTTAGCGGTTTGCAAAATACAGACGATCGGAAAATTGCAAGCGATGTCGATAATTATAGATAAGATAATCAGCTACATTATCGACATTGGTATTTTACGAAAAAAAAAAATATATACATATATATGTATATATTTAAAATATCAAAAATCGATACACAAAAAAGCTATCCGCGAACAAAAGAGAGGAATTTTTTTCCATTTTTTTTGTTAATATTTTTAATTATTTTATTATTATATTTTTAAATTTCGATAAAATTATTAAGTATTATTATTCTAATACAAGTCTTGAAATTATATTAATTTAAGAAAATCGCGATATCTGTTAGAAGTTGCGTAAAAATATAATATATATATATATATATATATTAATTATTGTATTTTTGTTATTTGTAAAATTTATAATTTATAATACGTGTACATACTGTAACATGCTCTTCATCAGCTTTGCAAAGAAAATCGCTAATAAATTTTCTAATAAAAGAGAACAGAGCAAAAAACATTATTATAATTTAAATTTTATCTTAATTATGAGCACGGCGGTATCCATAATCTAATTTTAGGGAAGATTCATGTATTAAAGCGGAAAAGTAGAATATGGAAAAGCAGAAATCAATCAAAAGTTTTATGGAAAAAAAGGTCACGATGAGCGCGCCCATGCAGGCTTTTTTCTAACAGGTCATATAATGATATCATAATAAAATCATTATGACTTTTTTATGATATCTGTTTTCATTTTATCATTTATTATAATTTAAGTCATAAATAATATAAAAATTGACATTTTTATGACATTATTTGGCTTCTATGTTTATTTAGGTGACCGCATATTAGATCTCTCGAGATTTCGTACTTGAGATAATAATCTTAAATATATGATATTCGATTATGAATATATAATTCATAATATTCCCCGCGGCGTATGATAAAATTCACAATACTTTCGGTACACAATAAACTTTTTCTGAAAGAATACTTTACGATGTTCATTTATTTACACTCGTTCCGCCTTACATGCATAATTTCCGACTGAAGAGGAATTGTCAGAATTAGCGTATTCGTAGTTTCCTTCTAGTAAAGTCTTTTATTTATACGTTGATATTCACGACTTCTTCTTACAACAATGGCAAACACGTATTCCGCATCGCGAGATTACAGGAAACCTGCTATTGACCAACGAATCGCTGAGTTAGTGAAAAGGAGGATAGGTACACGGGAAGATCTACCCACGGAAAGTACAAAAGAGCGACTTGTAAATATTTTTGCGGATCTGTAAATACTTTCGCGAACAATTCTATATGTAATATATTACATTTGAAATATTAAGCGTTACGTTTTACAGTAGAATTCTTACCTAACCAAATAAAAAGAAACAATTAGAATATAACAAACATTTTAGAAGTACTTTTTGCTATTGAAAGTTCATTGGAAACGATTAAAATATTAAAAGATTACAAAATTAGAAAAATATAGAAAATGATATTTACATGAATACAATATTTAGATCATTATACACATTACATTTAAATAAAAATGTGAAAAATAATTATCTAATTTTTTCACAAGATAGTATTACATAATTATATAAAAAAGAAATTTGCCCAGCGCATAGGTCTTTTTCTATTTCAGGCAAAATTCAAAGAAATTCGCAATGCCAGACAAGGATTACTAAAGATCACGCATCAACATGTCCTGGAGACGGTGGCATATATTTTGAACACAGACTCCGAGGTCCTGGAACAAGGTATCCTCGACAGAGACGAATACGTGAACGTATTTAGCAGTTTCTTCGCCGAAGGCGGAAGACAAGCGATCGTTGTTTATCTTCAACCTATGAGTCCCCCGACATTTGGTATAACGATGGATATTCTCCTGATCTCTCCTTTCCACGCGCAATTTTAATATAATGTTAACGACGGCGATTACGTCAACAATACATTTTTATGCTACCTCTCTTGCGATACTACACGTAGAATTTACATAATCTCAGAATCCGGGCGATGGACGCCGCAACTTAGCAAAGAACAGCAAGTTATACGCTGCTGCATAACAGATGGTACTACCGAAAAATTCTCAGGCAAATGCGTTATAGTTTATCGATTAAAGTCAAATCTGGAATTTGGAGTCAAACAGTTAGTCGATGTAAGTAAAAAAAAAAAAAAAATTAATACGAATAAATCCAAGCGTCATCTCGAATTATCTCGAGTTTGCGTTCCATTTTCTAAGATACACATTCACAAAATATTGCAAGAATTTAATTTACTTTTATGCACCTTCATAAGATATATATTATAAAAAGTCTATTAGTTTTGAAATTTGCAGTTTACATATTTTCTTCGTTCTTCTTTTTCTTCCCAACCTTTTCCTGCTGCTTTTTATTTTATGTTCCATATAGGAAACATATTATGCATATGCGGAGGTGGATCCTACATCACAAAGCGCGCTGGCAGGAATATCTGATTTAATTTCACGTTTGCATGCACGAACGTTAACTGCTAATACGCAATGGGGAGAATTGTCGAGGAGCGAAGCCGGAGAAAAGATAAAGGACGATTTTATAGGCGATTTTAAAGATTTCTGCGAATTTCTCAGCAGTAAAATAACTTACGATCCGTATTTGTTCCAATTATCACACAAAATCTTCTTTTGATGGGAGACAATATTTCTCCTCTTTTCCCGATAGTGACGAAGATAGATTTGGAAAATATCATATGCTTTCAACTTGATTTGGATTTGTATCAAAAGTGTTTGGCATTACCTGAAAAAATTAAAGAAAGCCTTCGTAAGCCGGACGTTATTGCAGCAACAGAAGCTAATGTCCGAATATGGATGAAGCTGATGGAACGGGTATTACTTTTACCAATTACATCTCTTTTAATAAAATTTCATTTTATAAAGCCATTTTCTAGGCCATCGTTGAAAGCCAACAATTGCGCAGAGAAACCGAAACTGTAGGACCAACTGCGGAACTTGCGTATTGGCGGCGATTGTTCGGTCAATTTTCATCGATAACGAATCACATAAAGTCTTTTTACACGCAAGCATTTATACAATTGTTAACGGAAGCGAAATCAAAACTTATCAGAGTACGAAACTATTAATTCGTATTGTATATCGAATTGAATGTCACTTGAATATTTTATATGTAGGAATGGAAGATATTAGAAGATCATGTTACAACGATGCACATTTTGTCGCATGATAACGTGAAGTATCTGTACGCCTTAGAAAAATTTACGCAACCATTGTACAGATTAGATCCAACGAAAATAGGAGAGTACTTACCCGCGCTCATGTATGCTATAAGGATGATTTATGCTACGTCGCGATTTTTCAACACGAGGAAGATGGTAACAGCTGTATATGTAAAGGTACATTTTCCTAAAATAATTGATTAGGAACTCGAATCACCATTTTAAATTAATAGATATAAATTCTAATCAAAAGTCGATTGATTTTAATCTCTTAATAAAGTTATTTTTAAAAGATTATACATTAAAATGTATAATTATCATGTACTCGTTATGCGATTTATGTAATTTCTATTACATCAATTTATAATTTTTATTTAGATAACAAATCAGATGATATTAGCATGTAAAGCATACTTAACGGAGAATGGAAAATTGAGCATTTGGAACGAATCGAAATGTATTATGATATCTAAAATAAAGGTAAAGACAAAAACGTATGAGAAAATGTTTTCGCCTGTCACATACTGCTATCGCCTTATAAATTAAACCATAGTATCAGCGATTATTTCGCAGGATTGTATCAAGCTTTGTGAGACGTATCATAACTGTTACGACGAGATGTGTAAGAAGGTCGAAGAATCTCCGGACGAAAAACCTTTCGAGGTGTCCGAAATGTATGTTTTCGGAAAGTTTGCCACTTTCAAGACAAGAATAATAAAAGTAAGTAAGTAACAATTAATGTTAAGATATATCACGATACCTACACGGTTACGTTATTATTTTATTCGCGATATATATACGATTTAGATCATGGACATCCTTGAAACGGCACGGATGTACTCCATCCTGCACAGTTCGACTATAGAAGGAATTAATGCATACGCGCAAAAGTATACGGATTATTTTAAAAAGATTTCGTCGCAGAAGTACGATCCCTTGGATCACAGAAAACCGTATTTCGATGCCGATTACGACGAATTCAAAAAGAGCGTGACGGAAACCGACATGGAGCTAAGAACGTTTTTCTTTAACTGCGTTTCTCTCGTGCCAGACATAACGCAGAGTTTATATTTGATAGCTAGGTAGTACTTTAGCAAATTTCTCTTTTAACCGGGCCACGTAAGAATATACTTCATTATATAGTGGTCCCACAGGTTTCAAAAATTGAATCTCAAGCAACTGAGGATTGACAGGAAGTGCCTAGAAATGGTCACGATGTTCGAACAAGAGCTCGAAGATATTCGCGATAGATACAATGAAAATAGATCCGATCCTCCTACGCCGAGAAATATTCCACCCATCGCTTGTAGAATTCTGTGGATCCGGCAATTAAATAGACGCATTGAAGTTCTTATGGATATGTTCAGATCGCACCATAGAGTGATTACGCATGATTCCATGCAGAAATGCATTAAGATATATAATACTCTCGTCAGCGTGTTTATTCATTACGAGTTAATATATTACAAAGCGTGGTACGATTCGGCTAACATTGTAAGTTTCAATTATTATTTAAGCTGATTATGCCGATATTTTTAAAATATTTATTCCCGGAATTAAATAAATACATTTTTTCCATACATGGGAAATAAAATAGATTTAACAATGTAGTATTTTTTAAACTTCTAACAGAGTTCAAAATTGTGATGTAAAAATAAAAAATAAAACCGCTCAATTTGTAGTTTATTTTTTTTTATTTTTATGAAAAAAGTTTTTTTCGTAAAAATTTTGAATCTCGCAGAATTTGCTCATGTATGTACATTCTAAAATGATTGAGAAATATAGTTTTCAATTGCTAGGTTCGTCTGGCATTGTCATCCCCCTTACTTGTGCGTCATCCAAAGACAAATAAGTACTGTCTAAATTTCGATTCTTACATTTATGAAGTAATACGAGAATCCGAGCATATGTCCAAGTTTGAATTAGAAGTGCCGGATTTTATACAAATGTTAATCTTTTGCAAAGAAAAGATCTTTTTATCCTGCGAAAGAGTGAAGAAATTGCTTAAGAAGAACGATGAGCTTAGGTATACAATAAATTTCACACTTGATAATCATCGATTAAAATTTCTGCATACGTATATATATATATATATATTTATATTTATTTATTTATTTTATTTGTGTGTGTAGACGATCTATTCCGATCTTGTTTCTAAACCTAATGAAAATAGCACTCGTCAATCTTGAAATTGCTTTTCAACCCTGCGTATCGGTAATTACATGGTCCTCGTTAAAAATTTCTAACGCATGCGCTAAAATAGAAGAAGAGTTAAATAATGCGCAGATATTCGTCAAGGAGATAGTGGACATGAAGGAAGCGAGAGTGGATGAAGTGTTTGAGTCTATTGCGGAAACAACGTTACTAAAACTGGACGAATATCCGAAAAGTCCGGAACAACTTTTAGCCGATAATATAGCTTTCACAGACAAGATGGCGATTGACTTGGAAATCAAATCTGCGGCGGCAGAGAAGACCGTTATCACGATTATCAATAAATTTATGGATCTTATAACCGATCCTACCGTGCAAGATATTAAATACAAGTGGATGGATCTCGAAAAAATGCACAGACAATGCGTATCCGAAAGCAAATTGATACAGGCGCCATTCGAGCCGGGTATTGTATTCTTCAAAGAGTAATTATAATTTTACATTATATTTTGAGTTACGATTAGTAACTGACTTATTAAATACAGGCTTCGGTCACATCGAAAGAACACACAAAGTTAAGATAAATCAAGTGCATAATGATTGCATAGAACTGTTTGCGTGTTACAATAATAAATTAATAGAAGCTTTAGTAAAATGTACTAAAAATTCTTTAGACTTGTTAAAGAAGAAAGCAACCATTATGAGGTATCTTAATGCGCGCATGTATACATATTTATAATTTATACGTATTATATTTTTCATTATTTTATTTCAAATGTATAAATATAATAAGAACGAGAAAATATAAATTAGTATAAATAAATTAACGTATGAATTCTGCTTCAGTGTGTTAGTCAAAGATGTTGCAATAGAACAAGAAATTCCAATCATGCTGACATATTTTGTTTTACAAATACCGAATATTATAATTATCCCACCAATAGAAGAATTGCAAAATCATTTTGCCAAAGTTATAACAAGAATTATAGAAACGCACAAGAAGGTCGTTATGTGGGGACATCGATATTCTACAAATGGACGAGTTAAATCGCTTGGTATACTGGAACTAATAATAATAACAAATATATAATAGAATTTATATATTTCTTTATTCATATTATGAAATTTTTCAGATAAAAATTGTTATATTACTGTTATTATATTATCATTATAGAAGATAGTAAATTTATATAATGTACATATTTGAAATTTATTATTTGCTTATGTCATCCAGGTAAAGAAGACGTGTCCGATACTTATTTTCAAAACGTGTCTGATCACAAAGATATAATCCGCAGTTCAATGAGTCTACAAGGCTTAATATTAATGTTGAGAGATGACATCTTCAAAGTTGGCAACGTATATAATATAAAAATTATTATTATATATTTAGTTCAATTTATGTTTATACAGCAGTATCGTATTTATATAGTAATTTATATTAATACAATCACTTATTTCTATGCTAGTCATATTTACGATATTCCTACATATGGGCAGAAAATAGAAATGAGATTATACAAGCGTTTACTGACTCCAAACCTTTCGTACATGAAATTAAAGAGAAGTTTATAGAATACGAAAATTTAATGACAGAAATAAAAAATTTGCCTGACTGGCATATACTTGGCCCTCTTCAAATTAATACAGGTGCGCAAAAATAAAGTAATTAGCTACAATTATTACTTTTAGTAATAATATTTTACGTATACTTAATTGATTATAGTAATTTTGATTTAGATTAAAAAAAGCTTTTTCAAAAATTTCATAATTCCTATTTTAGATAAATTAAAATTAGCATTCCTTGTCGAAGCAAATGCATGGAAAAAAACGTTGGGTGTCATGTTATCAAATAAATACAAAGAAAAATTGCTAAAAATAATGGATTATATTTTGGAAAAGAATAAAGTTCTATCCAGGCATATCAAAGATTTAGAGGACGTTAGAGTTGCGATGAAATGCTTGGGAGAAATACGAGATGATTTCGTATCAATAGATATGGAACTAATTTTAATTGAAGAGACTTATACATTAATGGGAAAATTTAACATCGATATATTGAAAGAAGATCAAGATATAGTAGATGGATTGAGATATAATTTTAGCAGCCTGCTCAATACGGTAATTTGTTCTTATTTCAATTCATTTCGTATTGATATATTTTAATAATTATATTTAATATTATAATTACTTTTATTATTGATGCTTTAATAATTATATTTAACTTCTTTTTACTTAATTTTATATATATGTATATATGTTAATAATTGTGTTTTAAAATAATCTTTTTCATTTTGCTCTACGATAAGTAATATCTATATTTTTATAGGCGAAGCACGTTCAAGCTGTTATATGTGAGATGCAAGAGCCATTGAAAAAGGAACTTACTGACGGAGGTGCAATTCTTAAAAAGAAGGTAGCTCAATTTGACATTGATTTTGAACTCAATGGCCCAATGGTTGAAGGAATACCCGCAAAAGAAGCCAGTGAACGGTAATGTTTCATCTTGTATTTTCTGCAAAATTGCATGTACCAATTAATTTTAGTAAAATAATTTTTTAATTTAAATAAACAGCGTATTAATATCATTTTTTACATTGTCTGTGTTTTAAGACTTATCCTATTCCAAGCGCGTTTTGAAGAACAGTGGGAAAGATACGAGACTTACAGCACTGGCGAAAGCTTATTCGGCATAGAAGTAACGGAGTACCCAGCTCTACAACAGAGAAAAAGAGAAATTAATTTATTGCAAAAGTTATACACGTTGTATTTGCAAGTTATGCGCACCATTGACAGCTATTATGATATCCCATGGTCCGAAATTGATATCGAGTCAATTATAGCTGAATTGGCCGACTTCCAAAACAAGTAAATACACGCTGACTTACATTTAAGAGGATTTTATTATATGATATTTTATTAAATTCTTGTAATAATACTGTGCTATATATCATTTTAGATGTCGAAGATTACCTAAAGCTATGAGAGAATGGCCCGCGTATGTTGATCTAAAGAAGAAGATTGATGATTTTAATGAAATGTGCCCGCTGTTAGAAATGATGGCTAATAAAGCCATGAAAGACAGACATTGGAAGAAACTGTCGAAACTCTGTCACTACTTCTTCGACGTAGAATCTGAAAGGTTTACCTTGGCAAACGTTATGCAGGCACCTTTGTTGAAATATAAAGATGATGTAGAGGTATGCTTAATTAGGCTGGAAAATAATGCTTTCAATTTAGTATTTCTCAATATATATATATATATATATATAGGGCATTCTTTGTCAAGTGAGCCACTCCTTTGCCCACTTCAATTTTTGAGATAAAATACTTCAAAAGGTCTTAAAATTTTCATTGAAATGTCTGTCGTTGAAATTTTTTTGATGCTGTATGGTCTTTTTAAAAATTCAAGATGGCAGATCCAGAATCGCAACTAGAATGGACTGTCGTCAAAATTTTTTGGAACAAACTTTAATTACTGAAAATTTTAAGACCTTTTGAAATATTTTATCTCAAAAATTGAAGTGGGCAGGGGTGACCTGCTTGACAGAGAATGCTTCATATATATCTTTTTTAACAAAATAATGTATTACAATAAATTATAATAAAATACAAAAATTATATATACTCACAAACATTATACATTACAGGACATATGTATTAGTGCAGTGAAGGAACAAGATATCGAGTTTAAATTGAAGCAGGTAATTGCAGATTGGGCGGTTATAAATCTGCAATTTGCTCCCTTCAAGCAGAGAGGCGAACTGATGCTGAAAGGCAACGAAACGGCTGAAATAATAGCGCTATTGGAAGACAGTTTAATGATCATAAGCTCTTTGCTCGCAAATCGGTACGTTATATACACATCTCTAAATCCGAAATTATTAGATTTTATAATACATACTACATTCATATTCAACGTTACGCAGTTATAACGTACCGTTTAAGAAAGAGATTCAGTTGTGGCAGACCAAGCTTAGCAATACGTCGGAAATATTGGCGAAATGGTTAACCGTGCAAAATCTGTGGGCTTATCTGGAAGCAGTATTTATTGGCGGCGACATATCGAAGCAACTGCCTACTGAAGCAAAACGCTTTAACGTACTTCACGAAAAATCTCGCGATGGAATTATCGATAATATTAAGAATAATATTAAAAACTTGTGTCATTGTCGTTTTAGACTATCGATAAGGCTTGGGTTAAGCTTATGCTTCGCGCTCACGAAAAATTAAATGCGGTGGAAACGTGTACGGGGGATGAAACGATGAGCCAGTTCTTACCACATTTACTGGAGCAGCTAGAATCGTGCCAGAAATCTCTTAGCGGGTATACTTACACATATTACTGGCAAAATATAGCAACTGCTCGCAGATTGTCAGAATCTAATCTGCAAAATTATATTAATACAGCTATCTGGAAACTAAGAGAGTTATTTTTCCGAGATTCTGCTTTATATCGGATCCTACTTTGCTGGAGATACTTGGGCAAGCAGAAGACGGCACACGATACAGAATTATCTTGATGGATTTTTCGATAATATAGCAAAAGTAATGAGATTCACGATGAGATAAAATTGCGATAATAAGATTGTTACAAAAATGTAGCAATTCTACCATGCATTACAAAGATAATTGCTCCTATATATTAAGTCTCTTCTATACTGGTTTTTATATTCACGAGCTTAATATCTCTCGTATACAGCTAAAGTTCTCCGAAAAGGAATACGATAAAATTATAGCGATGCATTCACGTGAAGGCGAACAAATAGCGCTGGAAAAAGAAGTCGCGTGTACAGGAGGCGTGGAGAACTGGCTAAACGTTCTGTTAACAGTCCACCAGCAGTCCGTCGGCGCCGTGATTTCGCTAGGGCTGCAATCACTTCACACACCCGAATTTGACATTTTGTTATTGATAGAAAATTCTGTTTTGCAAGTAAGATGATGCGCATACGAAGCCCGTGACGAATTCAACGGACGGAAATTCGTCAATTCGAAACATTCGCTCTCTCCGCAGGTGGGTCTATTAGCATTACAAGTTTTATGGACGCGATTTTCCGAGATAGCGATCACGACAGCCAAACGTGACAGAACGATAATGAAAAGGACCAATCAATGGTTCCTTGACTTGCTAAACAATCTTATAGAAGTAACCGTCAAGGATCTTACAAAGTATGCCAGAATAAAGTACGAATGCTTAATAACGATACACGTGCATCAAAGGTACCGGAATAAAGAATTTCATTTTTCTGTATAATTATATCATAATTGTCAAATGCAACAAAGACTGTAAAAAATAAGTCGCATTTATAAATTTTTTTTTAGAGATATATTTGACGAATTATGCCGTCTCCGAATTCGTAGTATACTTGATTTTGAGTGGTTGAAGCAGTGTCGGTTCTACTACGATGACGAATCGGAGGAAGTCCCAATCAAGATAACCGACGTGCAATTCGTTTATCAAAATGAATTCTTAGGCTGTACAGATCGACTTGCAATTACGCCGCTTACGGACAGGTGTTACATAACACTAGCACAGGCCGTGGGTATGATGCTTGTACTAAAGAAAAAAAAATAACGTGTAAAATAGTGTTCAAAATAATATATACCAATATTTGCGTCACGTCACTTACTACCGTCCCTTGCAAATATTTTTTTAGGAATGAATTTTGGCGGAGCACCCGCGGGTCCTGCCGGCACGGGTAAAACAGAGACGACGAAAGACATGGGGAAAGCACTGGGAAAATACGTCGTTGTTTTTAATTGCTCCGACCAAATGGATTTCCGAGGCTTAGGCAGAATATTTAAAGGACTAGCGCAATCCGGCAGCTGGGGATGCTTTGACGAATTTAATCGAATTGATCTACCGGTGTTATCCGTTGCCGCACAGCAAATAGCAATCGTGCTCAATGCACGAAAGGAGCGAAAGACAACATTCTTGTTCAGGTACACGAAAGAAGAGAAATGGATAACTACTTATTACAAAATTATTTAATTAATTTATTATAAAAGTAAATTTTTTGTTTTATATTTAAAATTTTACATTTTCACAAAATAAAGCTTTATATCGGTTCTTTTTTATTTTCTCGGTTTTACTAATTATCTTTAACAAATATTAATTTATTAAATAGTTTTTGATTTTATAATAAATTATATTAACTTTAGCAAACGAATACACACGCTTTATTTGCAGTGATGGCGAAACGTATAAACTCAATTACGAGTTTGGAATATTTATTACAATGAATCCCGGGTATGCGGGTCGACAAGAATTGCCGGAAAATTTGAAAATACAGTTCAGAAGTGTGGCAATGATGGTTCCTGACAGACAGGTACGTAAAAATATTATTATCCTCTTTCATATGTGTTAAAATGTAAAAACTGTATGCACCTATAATAAATAATAGGTACAATTAAAATTTCTCTCATAAATTATAAAATTTAATTTACCGTACATAAATTTAATTAATTCCACTTGCTTAGATCATAATGCGAGTAAAACTCGCGGCGTGTGGCTTCAAAGAGAACGTGTTATTAGCGCGAAAATTCTTCATATTGTACAAATTGTGCGAGGAGCAGCTCAGCAAACAGGTACATTACGATTTTGGATTAAGAAACATCTTGTCGTGCTTACGCACACTTGGCGCTCAGAAACGCGCGCATCCTACCGATTCCGAGGAAACCACGCTTATGAGAGTACTACGGTAAGTGCGTGCTATCAATTAATTGTAATGTATTTCGTTCTAAGAATTAAGTTATCCAAATATAGAAATAATTTAAATGTGCGTTAATTTTCTTAGCGATATGAATTTATCGAAATTAGTGGATGAAGACGAGCCTCTTTTCATGTCGCTTATTGAAGATATGTTTCCGGGTATAAAGTTAACAACGCAGACTTATAGAGAATTACAGAAAGCAATAGCTAACGCCACTGTCGCCCTTGGCATAATAAATCACAGTGAATGGAACTTGAAAACTGTTCAGGTACTTTTGATATGTTTTATCATTTATTTATCCCTTTATTTTATATTCTTTTCCGTTTGGTTCTATTTGAAATTTTTTTGGGGCAAATATCTGTGTTTTTTTAAACAGTTGTTTTGCGTAAATAATTCAAAAAGTTTCTTTCTAATTGCTTTTTAAGGGTTTAAATTACACGCAGAATTAACATATAAGTTAAACATTATTGAGAAAAAAATCATGATATGTTGGTGACTTGTAGTTATACGAGACATCGCTCGTTCGCCATGGTTTGATGGTTCTTGGACCAACAGGATCTGGTAAAACGCGATGCATGTGGGCGCTAATGAGGGCCCTAACAGAGATGGGTATACCGCATAAGGAAATTAGAATGAATCCAAAAGTCAGTATTTATCAATGATAATTCTTCATTTTATCAGATATATCGATACAGATATAATTTTTTTCTTTAAAAAATCTGAATAGGCGATAACTGCGTCTCAAATGTTTGGGAGACTCGACGTTGCGACGAACGATTGGACAGACGGTATATTCTCCATTATATGGCGAAGGTCCACGCAGACGAAGAAGACGGAAAATTTATGGATGGTATTAGACGGTCCCGTCGACGCAGTATGGATTGAAAATTTAAATTCTGTTCTGGACGACAATAAAACGTTAACACTGGCAAATGGCGATCGCATTATAATGGCGCCAAATACTAAATTAGTGTTCGAACCTGACAATGTGGATAATGCGTCCCCGGCGACTATATCGCGTATGGGAATGGTATTCGTCAGTGCCTCTGTGCTAAAATGGGATTCAATTTTAGAGGTAATATGGATCCTGGGGTTTTGTAATAATGAGATATTTCCTGCGGTAGCCTATTGTGATGTTGCAGTATATACTTTTAATACAGGGTTGGCTTAGAAAATGTTCCAGTAACCAGACTCTGTTGCGATCGTTATTTTATAAAATATACGAAGATGCCCACACATTCGTTCAAACAAAACTTCAAACTAAAATGGTGCTTTTGGAAGCGCTTTATATACGGCAGTGTATTGACTTATTGGAAGGTTTAAATGTCAGAAATATTGATCCAACTAGTAAATATTCCCTTTTATATTCAAACAATTTTTCGTTTACTTTCAAATATTTAGTCATTCGACATGACTGTATAATATTAACATTATAAAGAAAGCACTTTTTAAAAATATATCTATTTTTAATTTTCTTTTTTCAATTATTCTTATAATTAAGTAATTTTACCTTTTTTATTTTCTAATATGTTATAATTATATTATTTGTATTTGTAAAATTTTGACAATTTAACATAAAATAAATTAAATAGATTTATTTCATCATTAGATTTTAAGTTTTAATTTTAAAATACTTGTCAAATATTTCATCAAACTTGTAATTTCTAGAAACATTAACTGATCATCATGTTGAGAAGCTTTTTCTATTTTCTCTTATGTGGAGCTTGGGGGCAATGTTAGAATTAGATGGACGATTTGCATTACAGGAATATCTTGTGAAGCATGAATCGCATTGTAATTGGCCGAAGTATACAGTTCGTATATGATATAATTTAATACGTTATTTAATCAACTATCAATGCAATGTGTGTGTATCATTATTAATATTTTTTCATCTCATAAATATTCGATTGATAGGAAGATGAAACTATTTTTGAGAATCTAGTATCAGACGATGGAAAATGGATACATTGGAGTAAAATGGTGCCAAAATTTGAATATCCCTCAGATCGTGTTTTAGAATATCACACTATTCTCGTTCCTAATGTCGATAATACCAGAACATTATATTTAATTGATATTATAGCGGGGCAGGAAAAAGCAGTACTTTTAATAGGTAAGGCGTGCGCGTAGTATAATTTCAATAATCGGCTTTATTTAGAAAGTGTTCAACAAATTGGTTAAACCTGTAACGTTATTCTAGTCATTAATTACATTATGTGAATTAATTATACAATAGGGGAAGCCGGTACTGCAAAAAGCGTAATGATGAAAAGCTACATGTCTAAGCACGATCCCGAACATCATTTGAACAAGTTTTTTAATTTTTCTTCAGCGTCCACGCCCAATATGGTTCAGGTAATAACTCAGAGCGTCATAAAATTCTATAGTAAATAAATATTTTATATTTAAACTTTTAATTGCGATGGGGTGTTTTGAATTACTTTATCGTGTGAATTATCGCTTTCTTCAGCGTGTATTCGAGAGCTACGTGGAGAAGCGAGTCGGCAGCACTTACGGTCCGCCCGGCGGACGGAAAATGACCATATTTATCGACGATATAAATATGCCGGCCATAAACGAATGGGGCGATCAAATTACAAATGAGATCGTACGTCAATTAATGGAGTACAAAGGGTTCTACTCCCTGGACAAGCCGGGTGACTTTTGCACTATGCAAGATATTATGTTACTTGCCGCGATGCGTCATCCGGGTGGAGGACGAAATGACATTCCACCGCGACTGAAGCGGCAGTTCAATATTTTTAATTGCACATTACCGTCCAATAAATCCATAGATACAATTTTCAGTAAGGACGCTAATGATCGCTCGTTTTAGTAAACACGCGCGACGAACATGATTTATGCAATGTGAATTTAAAATTACAGGTGTTATTGGCCAAGGCTACTTTTGCACTACGAGATTCTCCGAAATCATCGTTAATTTCTTGCCAAAGCTCGTGCCGTTGACTCGATTATTATGGCAGCTAACAAAAGCGAAGATGTTACCGACCCCAGCCAAGTTCCATTACGTTTTCAACTTGCGTGATCTCTCACGTATTTGGGAGGGAATACTAAGAATAGAGAGAGCCGAGTGTGAATCTATAACGACACTGCTGAAATTATGGGAGCACGAATGCACGCGTGCGATAGCGGATCGGTTCGTTCTTTCTTGTTATTAATATAAAATGAAGATATTTTTTTCCTTGATTTGTATGTGTGCAGGGTTTAAACGTGTAATAAATCATTCGCAGTTTCATCACTGCCGCCGATAAAGAATGGTTTCAAAATACATTGCGGCGGACCGCGGAGAAGATGTTGGGTCCAGATTATCAATATTATTCCCCAGTTGAGACGTATTTCGTTGACTTTTTGCGCGAACCACCGGAACCGACAGGCGACGAGCCGGAAGATTTCATATTAGAGGCACCAAAGATTTATGAGGAGATCCCGAGGTACATTGACTCGAATTTTTTAATTTGATACGATGGATCTAAAAACAGGCAGCAGTTACATATTTTTATGTCACTCGTAGTTACGACGTCGTTATCGCGAAAGTTCAGCAAAATATGGAGCAATTTAATGAATACATACGCGGCATGCGTCTTGATCTGGTCTTTTTCCACGACGCTCTGGTGCACTTGATACGAATATCGAGAATACTTGGAGTTCCCAGAGGTAACGCGTTGCTGGTCGGTATAGGGGGATCCGGCAAGCAGAGCCTGACGCGGCTGGCATCCTTCATCGCAGGATTTAACTTCTTTCAAATAACGTTATCCAGGCAAGTGTCAAGATCTCACCGAGCGTTTAAATGTCCCAGCGGAGTAGAAGTTGCAAAACACGAGATATTGAAGAAAATAATTTAATTCAATTGTAATTTAAGACAAAATTTAATTTAATTTTAAATTTTGTTTTCGCCATTCGTTGGAGGCAAAATACTTTATCTTATGATTTTTGTGGATATGTGATTGAAAAAATGTGGAAAAAAAATCATATGTGTACAATTGTGTTCTCAGAATTTATAATGTAGCCAGCTTGATGGACGACTTGCGAAAATTGTATCGCACCGCTGTCATTGACGGCAAAGGTCTCACTTTCATTTTCACCGACAACGAGGTGAAAGATGAAGCATTCTTAGAATATATAAACAACATATTAAGCGTCGGCGAAGTGGCCAATCTTTTTCCGAAGGATGAGTTAGACGACATTTTAACAGCTGTCACGCCGCTGATGAAAAAGGCCGATCCCCGACGACCGCCTACGCAAGATAATCTTTACGATTACTTCATATCGCGAGCGAGAAATAATCTGCATATAGTCCTATGCTTTTCACCAGTGAGCTTCGTTACTGTTAACGATATTTGCACTTATTCCTTTCGCTGTTAATTGGATTATAAAGTTAATAATTATTTATACAGATCAGCGGAAAGTTTAGATCCCGGACACTGAAATTCCCTGGCCTTATATCTGGCTGCACGATGAATTGGTTTTCGCGATGGCCGAGGGACGCACTATACGCGGTCGGCGAACACTTCCTTGAAACATATAAAGTTATATGTAGTCCGGAAGTAAAACAACAACTAATGCAAGTTGTGGGCGATATTCAAGACGACGTGAATGATACATGTTCAGAATACTTCGACAGGTTCACTTTTCTATTCTTTCACTAGCATTTTTGCTCGTTTGCGTGTAAATAACCGGTGCTAATTTCAACAAATACAGGTTCCGACGTCAAGTATACGTGACTCCGAGATCATTTTTAACGTTTCTCGACAGTTACAAAATATTTTACAAGCAACGTTTGGACAGCATTAATACACTTGCCTCTCGTATGGGCAGCGGTTTGAATACATTAATTGACGCTGCGGCGCAGGTTGATGTGTTGCGACACGAATTGGAAAAAAATCGAGAGGAGATTGCAGCAAAAAATGTTCAAGTGGAGGCGGTGAGCAATATATTTTAGTAAAATGTCAATTTCATGAGAGATTCCGATCCTATTTCGTATGTAACAACGTAATACGTATTTAGATTCTTGTTACTGTGAATGAGAAAAAGAGAGAAGCTGAGGGTGTGAAAGCAAAAGTGCAAGTGTCGAAAGATGAAGCGGAAGCGATTTTGAAAGTGATAGCGACAGACAAGGGGGTGGCAGAACAGAAGTTGGAAGCTGCGGAGCCCGCCTTGTTAGAAGCCGAAGCCGCGTTACTGGTGCCGCGACCGATAATTGATTATTATTTATGTCATGTGTTCGCGTAAACGTTCATTCACAGCAATACACACATATTTTTCAGACCATAAAAGCAGCAGACATCGCTACCGTTCGTAAATTGGCTAAACCACCGTATTTAATTACGCTCATAATGGATTGCGTTCTGATTCTATTCGGACGGAAATTGGAACCGGTCAAACCGGATTACGAACATCAATTTCTAACACCTTCGTGGTCAGAATCGTTAAAGGTGAGTCCTATTGTACATTAATTTTTATGTTAATGGAAAATGTAGAAAAAATCATTTTAACCTTATCTTAAGTTAAACGCAAGATATTATTTGTGCATGCTATTATCTTGCAGGTCCTGGCTGATACCAGATTTTTATATAATTTACAAAATTTTCCAAAGGATAATATTAACGCTGAAACCGTTGATTTAATGCTGCCGTATTTAAACTACTACATGTACACTTACGAAGCTGCGAAGCAAGCCTGCGGAAATGTTGCGGGTCTCATACAGTGGACCATCTCCATGGTCGCTTTTTATGAAATAAATAAAGATGTGCTGCCTTTGAAGGTATTCCCTATTAATAAACATTGTTGCTGAAAGAGAGCAGCTGAGAGCTGCATGTCATTCCATGGCTCGTAGGGAAAAATATCCATAGCTCCATATCTAATCACATAACGTCATTTTTATTTCTCAATTTTTAAGCTGCGAAATAACGTCGTCCATTTTTGTTACAAAAATATATATGGCGTTAAGAAATGTGCATAATAAGAAAGGATCACTTTGCAGGCAAATCTTGTTGTACAAGAAAATAAGTACGAAAATGCCAACAAAAATTTAGTCGAGGCGGAAGAATTACTGAAAGAAAAAGACGACGCTTTAAAGATAGTGCAAAATGAATTCGATGGCATGATGCAAGAACGACAAGTATGATAATAAATCATGATAGAATATACCTTACAAAAAATATACTCGGTATTTGAATGAAAGTTAAATTGAAATTAGATAGTTACGTAACATGTATGTTTTATACTTTTTATTAGAAAATTGTCGACCAAGCTGCGGTTTGTCAAGCAAAAATGGATACCGCCACCGCTATGATTGAAGGATTATCTGGAGAAAAAATAAGATGGACCGAGCAAGTGACTGTATTCAAATCAGAAATAGACCGTCTCGTTGGAGATGCGTTGGTGTTAACCGGGTTTCTTTCTTATTGCGGGCCATTTAATCAAGAATTCCGACTTCTCTTGCAACGGAAATGGTTCGACTTTATACTAGACAGAAAAATCCCAATTTCTGTTAACATAAACATTGTTAATGTATTGACAGACATAGCTACGGTAAAATTATTAACAAATTAATATACGGCATGTGAAAGATAAAAAGAAATTAAAACTCGTAATAAGCGAATAAATGTCCAATTTATTGTAGATTGGTGATTGGAGCTTGCAAGGTCTGCCAACGGATGAATTATCGGTTCAAAATGGTATAATTGTAACGAAAGCAACGAGATACCCTCTATTGATTGATCCGCAATTGCAAGGCAAAACGTGGATTAAAAATAAAGAGAAAGAGTTTGATTTACAGGTACGATAATAGAGCAAAATGTGGAATGCAAGAAGTTTGATTTAACATTTCCTAATATATTTCCTTCAGGTAACGTGGTTCACGCACAAATACTTTAGAAATCATCTAGAGGATTCCGTATCGATAGGACGACCATTATTGATTCAGAATGTGGGGGAAGAAATAGATCCAGTGCTAGACAATTTGCTGGAAAAGAATTTTATAAAAATAGGGACCTCCCTTAAGGTAAAAAAAAATGATAAAGATCTTATAGATCGTAATTTTTTTGCGTAATTTTATATTTCGTGTAATTTACTGTTGCAGGTCAAATTAGGCGACAAAGAAGTGGATATTAGTAAAGATTTCAGACTTTATATCACGACGAAGTTACCAAATCCTTTTTACACTCCAGAAATATTCGCCCACACATCTATAATCGATTTTACTGTTACGATGAAAGGTAAAAGTGTATTCTATTATTGCAGGGTATTTATGAATGTACTCATAAAAGCATCTTTTTTATTACAATTTTGCTCAATCCATATTGTGCCTCTCACAGGTCTGGAGGATCAATTATTAGGAAGAGTCATTTTAACAGAGAAGAAGGAACTGGAGACAGAAAAAACGCAATTGATTGCCGACGTAGCCGCAAATAATAGAAAGATTAAAGAATTAGAAAATAATCTTTTGCACAAATTGGGAACAGTGCAAGTGTGTATATTTACTTTAGAGCGCAAATTAAATAACTCTGAAATACAATTAATAATATCTTCTGTGTAATATTTCGTTTAAAGGGCCCTTTGATAGAAGACGTTGAATTAATGTCGGTATTAAATACCACGAAGCAAACAGCGGCGGATATAAATAGGAAGCTGAGTATCGCGAAAGATACGGAGTTAAAAATCGATGTAGCACGTGAAGAATTTCGACCGGTTGCAACGCGCGGTAGCGTTTTGTACTTCCTGATATGTGACATGCCGCATGTCAATTGCATGTACCAAACGTCCCTCGTTCAATTCTTAGAACGATTTGATATCTCAATGGCTAGGTAAATATAGACACTTTTCGTGCAACGCAAGCGACTTGCGTTGTGCTGCGACAGATGTTCCTAACGTTGTAAATAGAGATTCTATTCTGCGGAGTAACGTGTACTAAATCCGTGACTCTTGACCAGATCCGAGAAGAGCCCAGTCAATCAGAGAAGAATAAATTACATCATCGAATTTCTGACTTACGATATATTTAAGTACAAAGCACGCGGGCTCTACGAGATACACAAGTACATGTTCATTCTGTTGATGACGCTAAAGATCGATCTGCAACGCAACAGCATCACGCACGAGGAGTTTCAGTATTTTATTAAAGGCGGCGCGGCGCTGGACCTAAAAGCGGTCGAGCCGAAACCTTGTAGATGGATCACGGATGTAACGTGGCTTAATCTAGTCGCGCTGTCGAAATTACGACAATTTCAGTATATCGTGTCTCAAGTACCCGCTTCCGAGAAAGCTTGGAAATCTTGGTTCGACAAAGATGCACCAGAGGAGGAAGTTATACCAGATGGTTACAACACGTTGGATACGTTCCGTCGATTGCTGCTGATAAGGTAATCTTCGAGTAAGATAATTTTCACAGAGAAAGAGAGAGAGAGAGAGTTAAAAAATTTAAGGGGTTACACCACCTTGAGCGCCTAAAAATCATAGGTAACTTTGGGAATTTTTTTTAGGAAAACAATAAAAGTAATACAAAATTCGTTTTAAGGCTTTAATAATACATGTCTTTAGAAGTAAAAAATATTTTTTTCATTAATTTTTTTAATAAAATGACGACGCTGAAGCCATTTTATTAAACGTCGTTTTTGTAGCCGCTGTCAAATCGGCGTTGCGGGGATCTGTCATTCGATTGAACCTGGAGCAATAAACCAAAA
>NW_012026843.1:574327-575004 GCF_000956235.1 Wasmannia auropunctata | reverse complement strand
AATTAGTGATAATTTAATAACTAAGTTTAGATTTTGATTATATTTTCACAGTAATTGTTAATTAATAATTCTGAACTTGGCATCATAGGCCATTTACGGCTAATGCAATGTGATTGTTTAATATTATACTATTTAAACTCAATTATTTGTAATATTTAATTTTTAACAATTACATTGCGTTAGCCTATTCAGAATTTTTAATTAACAATTAGTGTCAAGGAAGATAATCTTTTAAACTCACAAGGAGTAAGCATTTATATAAATTAAAGAATACTTACTAAGCATTGTATATATGAATGCATGTCTCTAGTTTTTTAATAAAAAATTAATAAAACTATTCGCGTAATATATTAACAAGAGGAATTTTATAATCATTATTAGTCGATCACCATGGCTGTGTTTGTAGAATATATCAGCGTCATAACATTGATGCGCGATTTAATATTAAAATTAATTTTTTAAATAATGATAAGTGATTATAATATATAAATTTTTTACAATAGATTCAGAGTAAAAACAATTAAAGCATAATACATGCATTTTTACACCAAGAACATTGAATGAATAAATAAATTCTTTAAACGCGCATCTGAAATACGCATGACTTACAGCAAAATTGTTGCACAAGCGAAAAACTTTTTAAAATGTTAATGAAATATGTTTTCACGTAATTTTAA
>NW_012026843.1:572136-574277 GCF_000956235.1 Wasmannia auropunctata | reverse complement strand
TACTTCTAAAGACTTGTATTATTAAAACCTTAAAACGAATTTTTTGTTACTTTTATTGTTTTCCTAAAAAAAATTCCCAAAGTTACCGATTGATTTTTAGGCGGTCAAGGTGGTGTAACCCCTTAAGATTGACATATAATACAAATATAATGTCATAAAAATATAATATTTTTTTATATGTAAAATATTTCGCATTTTGTATATAAATATATAATATATACAAAATGCGAAATACAATCTGAGAAGTTTTGATTATCTGTAATAAAAAATGAGCAGATATTTCCGGAGAATTTGATTAAATAAACGAAAGCTCAAGAATCTCAAGAATCGTGATTTGTTATATGTATTTGAATTCCTGTGAATTAATACGTTTGCAGAGCTTGGTGCATGGATAGAGCGATGTCGCAATCCAGGAAGTACATAGCGTCTTCTTTAGGAGCGAAATACGCAGATCCCGTGATTACGCTTCTCGATGCAATGCACAGCGAGTCGAGGCCGAACACACCGATGATCTGTTTCCTAAGCATGGGATCGGATCCTACGCCTAACATCGAGCAGCTCGCGAAGAGAATGGAAATCGTTTGTCGAAGCGTATCGATGGGACAGGGTCAAGAAGTCCATGCTCGTCGTCTGTTGAGTGCCGCGAAAACTGAGGTGTTACTATGAGAGAGGAAAAACGCCTCCTCCTCCTCCTCCTCCTCCTCCTCCTCCTCCTCCTCGGCGATGTAAAGCGTTATTAATTTAAGCAAACTTGCAGGGCTTTTGGGCTTTATGCCAGAATTGCCATTTAGGCTTGGAGTACATGGCGGAATTGGCGAACTTTCTCTTAGAAATGGAAGCGCCGCATCCAGATTTTCGCGTGTGGATCACGACGGAGCCGCACAGAGACTTTCCCGTTTCCTTACTGCAAATGTCCATAAAATATACATACGAACCACCGCAAGGCATCTATTTCTATTCTTACTTGAACAAAGACGTGTCTCTTACGCGAGGTAGTGAGAATAGCATAATCAAGGTGTGTGATTTCCGCGTTAGGAATACGCGCGGGTTTATTGGCGACGTACAGCAGTATGAATCAGGAAATATTGGACCAGTGCGACGCCGCGCAATACATACCGCTGGTGTACGCCGTGTCGTTCCTGCACACCGTCGTTCAGGAAAGACGCAAATTCGGCCCCCTGGGATGGAACATACCTTACGAATTTAATTCGGCGGATTGGCTGGCGTCCTGCATGTTCATGAATAATCATCTGAATGATTACGATCCGAAGCGCGGCATAAATTGGCAGAGCGTGCGGTAAATAGAGAGATCCAAAAATTGAGTCGGCTTCCGTTTTTTTTTATCTTAGCGATTAACTCGCCCCCACACACATTTGTGTATTTTCAGTTACATGATAGGCGAGGTGCAGTACGGCGGGCGCGTTACGGACGACTACGATAAAAGGCTGTTAAATACCTTCGCGAAAGTGTGGTTTACGGAAGCGCTCTTCGCGGAGGGTTTCATTTTCTACAAGGGTTATCCGCTTTTGATATTTAAGCAAGTAAGCGATTATCTGAAGGCGATAGAAACCATGAGCCCCGTGGATCCGCCACAAGTATACGGCTTGCATCCAAATGCGAATATTACGTAAGGCATTGTACAGCGCGAGAAGCACAGATCTGTAGGAGCAGTTTTACCGTAAAGTAATTGCAAAATTATGCTTGTCCGTAGATATCAGAGCAATACCACGCAGACCGTGCTAGATATAATAATATCCGTGCAGCCGAAAGAAGCGGGCGCCGTTGGTGCGGAATCCCGAGAAGTGGTTGTCGCGAGGCAGGCGAGGGAAATGCTGGAAAAAGTCCCGGGACTGTATGACATGTTTGAAGTTAAAGAGAGGTCCGTCAATTAAACAGTTTAAATATTAATTTATATCTTTTGTAACAACCGTAGAGCAGTAATAGATAACAAAGCGGTTAGCTTTTTAATTTAACAACAAATGAGATCCTATGACGCCTACACACGGTATAAAGCAGGATCTTAGTACTTCTATAATACACTTCTCAACAAAATTAAAGCATCACTTACTCTACCCTTCAAAAATAGGCAAAATTCAAGAGAGTGTCAAAAATGATCGTATCGAGATGTTCAAAAAAGCATT
>NW_012026843.1:551838-572116 GCF_000956235.1 Wasmannia auropunctata | reverse complement strand
ATCAGTAGGATCGTTTTCTAAAGTACCGATTTGAAAAGTAGAGATTTGAAGCTGTAAAATGCTTTTTTGAACATTTTGATATGATCATTTTTGACGAAGTTATACTCTCTTGATTTTGCCTATTTTTGGAGGGTAGAGTAAGTGATGCTTTAATTTTGTTGAGAAGCGTATTATTAGTGTGAATCTTACAATTTTTTTGGTTCATAAAACACTACGTGGCCCAAACATATATATATTACTTGAATTTACGCGGCTTGAAAACGCGCTAGATTGTTTATTGCGATGAATGTTATCACATGCCTCGGCGGTCTAAAGGCAGGGCGCCCGTCCGGCAAACGTGAAGATCCGCATGAGAACGTGAGGTGATATTTTTTCGCAATAAATTTCTTTACAGATTCGGTGAGAATGGTTCGTACAAATGTTATTTAGCATTTATTGGACGTCGCGAGGGAGGGGGTTTTTTAAGTACTGAATGCTTTGAGCATCGATTTATTAGATTGCCTTCAGCAATTTAGTTGTGATATTACATACTACTCGGTTCGGAGAAGCACGCGATGGGCGGCCACGTAGTGTCTTATGAATCAAAAAAATTGTAAGATTCACACTAATAACATTATAGAAGCACTAAGACTCCTGTTTTATCACCGTGTAGGCGTCATAGGATCTCATTTGTTGTTAACATTCCACGGTCTTTCCTGATATTTAATTTTTTCAATTTAAGTTTAAGAAAAATTTCAGAAAATAACGAATTCTTTGACGTTATTATAGATTGCATGCAATGGATCATACCGCCCCGATGAATATTTTCTTAAAACAAGAGATCGACAGAATACAAGTGGTTATAAAATTAGTGCGCGTTACGCTCAAGGATCTCCTGTTGGCCATAGAAGGCGTAATTATAATGAGCGAGGTAATTTTCTTAGAATCCCCTAATTACGATCGTTATACAAAGCGCGGCTTATACGTTCCGCATACCGTGGAATAAATATGAATACATTTTCAGGAGTTGCGAGACGCCCTCGACAATATATACGACGCCCGGATACCGAAGACCTGGAAGGCTCGATCGTGGGAGTCGGCTTCCTTGGGTTTCTGGTTTACGGAACTGCTGGAGAGGAACCAACAGTTTTCGACTTGGCTAAATAGCGGGAGACCGATAAAGTTCTGGATGACTGGCTTCTTCAATCCACAAGGCATTTATAATATATACATATCTTCGCGTTAAAACGAGCTCTTAATATAAGCAATAATGAGGCTCGGCAGTAACTTGAGAATGGTTTATCTGACGGAATTTAACCTGACAGGATTTTTGACGGCGATGAAGCAGGAAATAACGCGGGCCCACAAATGGGCTCTGGATAATGTCACGCTTTACAATGAAGTCTTACGTAACATGGCGGAGGAAATTAGAAAACCGCCGCCAGTATGTAATAATAATTACACATAACATATATAAAAAATCTCTTTGCAATAAATTAATGATGTCGATGTTCGCGAATTATAGGAAGGTGTTTACGTTTATGGCCTGTTTCTGGAGGGCGCCGGTTGGGATCGGAGACACTGTCGTTTGTGCGAATCGGCAAATAAAGTCCTTTACGTATTAATGCCGTTAGTACATATCTTCGCTTTACATAATGCAGACAAGATCCTTCCCCTAGAGAAGGGCCTGAAATTATATCAGGTAAGTATATATGTATAAGTCGTAATTACAACCGGTATACGTCAGCTATAATTAAATAAAGTGCATAATAACAGTGCCATGTATTATTTAAATCCTTCCTTTTCCGCACAGTGTCCCGTGTATAAAAAGCCTCAGAGGACTTACATGTTGTTAGTAACGTCGCTCTGGCTGCAGACTCTAAAAAATCCCGATTACTGGATTTTGCGTGGCGCCGCTCTGTTATGTGATAATAAATAATTCATTGCAAATAAAAAGATAAAAAAAATATTGTGCACGGAAGTTTTTAAAATAAACTTATTGGGTAAAATAAATCCTCATATTTTTGCATTGTAGAGAAATAAAAGATATCGACAAGTGCCTATATAGCGGTTGATGAGGATCGCTAGAGATAAATTAATAAAAAAGATTTTGATGCTTTCAAAAATCTTGTATTCAAATATTTGGTCAACTTATTTCAAGTAAACAGCATGCATATTAAAAATCGAGACGAAATGAGTTTTGCCTCGACTTTGGATATGCTAGTATGAGTAGTTTTTAAATCGAATAAAAGGAACTTTTATTTATACTCGTTATATGAATCTTCTATCAAAAAAACCAGTAAATTCATGTATAATTTAATAGAGTTTTGCGTTCAAAGAGGTCGGCAATTTATCCGTTAACGAATTTGAGTTACCCGATGTCGAGGGAGAGCCGCAAGCAGAAAGTAACGCGCTCTGCCCCGCAGAGGGCGAACCTGCTGCGACAAAAAGAATTGAGCCGTGCGCAACGCGACGTATAATCGGCGCTTCGTGCCGTCGTATATTCATCGATAATCGCGCGTGAAATTAATCGTACGGGAGTGCACATTCGGCGTCGTTTCAACTTCGTCGAGTGAGTAATTAATGCCGTTGTCTCACGTATTAGGTATACATTATAGTAACTAATTGTAGACAGCGCGTCCCCGCGTCTTGCTCGTCGAATCAAGTCGCCCGCCGGCATCGATCTCTTAATCGTTGCGCTATTACGGAGATACTAGGGTTAGGGCCAAGTTAAATAATATAATCATATAGAATTATGATTTAGCTACATTATCGTTAATCTCTCCATCATATCGCTAGCTCTCGTCAATATATCTCCGTTTAATTCCGAAATGCAGCACCCTTCTGAAAGGAAAACGGTGTGACAAAAAGTCACCGCTATAAAGTAATCACTCGATCTCTTTTTTATATATGTGCTTGGCGTCGCGACGCTACTGCGTCGCATGAGCTGCGTTCGATTCGGCGATTACAGCGCTTGTGAGCATTCATTTTTGTTCTTTATTAACATTTGGCAAACAGCAAGGAGTAACGCTGTGAACGCTGTAAGCGGCAAAGCGAAAGTAGCCTTGATCTCTTATATTACACTCGAATTTTTGTTCATTTCAAGTCGAATAAAATGATAGTGAGCCCTACTGTGTACTATATATAGCCGTTATATAAATTTTGTAGTAAAAAAGCCAGATTCTTAATAAAGTTTTGTTTTGAGATATATACACAATTCAATAAATATAACATTTTGGTTAGTGATAAATTGAGATTGCGTTCAGCTAATTATGAAAAGCGGTACTATATACCGATGAATTATCTCATATCATTAAAATATTACAGAACACATTGGAACACTCCGCAATATTATAATAGGATATAATTATCAAATATTAAATGTTTATTTCGAAATATAAAATTACAAGTTATTGATATAGAAACAAATTATATAAAATATTTTATTAAATAAGTTAATTGAAATGTTTATCTGAAAAATAATTTTAATTATATTTATGAAATACATATTAATGGAAACTATATTATTTTCTTTTGGCAGTCTAATATAGTATTTAATCTTGGAAATATATAAATACAGATGAAATATTTCTAGTAAAAAGAATTATTTAGGCAAGGGAGACTAAAGTGATATTAAGTGAGGTAAATTAAAAACTGTCTCTTAAATAATAAAAATAATCTATTCTAAAAATCGATAATCTATTTTCATACGTTTACTTTACTTCTTTCCCTTTTTTCTTATTTTCGTTAAAATTATCTGAATAATAAACACAAAAATAGAGGGCTTTTGTAATCTATTCAACAATAAAAAAGTTAAATTAAAATTGTTAACATATTTTATTTTCATAATTTATTTCAATTTAATACCTGTAATTCTAGAGTATCTTACTTATGTTCGTGTATAAAAAAATCAGTGTAATAAAGATTATAAATCAAGGTTAAACAGGTATATTAATTTATTTTAGCCTGTCTCCTCAAATTTATTCATTACACTCATAATTCGTGAAAACACGGCTAATTATAATCCCATAAAACTTTGCACGGCAAAGACCCGTGCGACTATAAGTTCTCCCAATCTTAATTAGACACAATATTTACTATTGCACATTATAATGAAAAATCAACGCGAAAAAAGTACGAAAACCTATAATTTGCTTGATATATGTTGATATTCGCATATCATGCAAATCAGTAGAACTAAGCACAACAAAACCTTAAATAGTGAAAGATTTTGTCAAATCACAATAAATAACGTATATAAACTTCAAAATTTATGTCTTTCATAATTAACAAATATTAAAGTACGAATTTAATTATAACTATACTTATTAATTAAACATAATGCTCCTCGCGTTTCACATATGTCTTTCATTCATAACTAAATGATTCAAAAATGACATTGATTTTCTTACATAATACAATTAATAAAATCGAGTTAATGGTTAATTATCCGAAAATATAAAATCGAAATCTTGGATTGCATGCGCAATATATTTAAATTGCAAAAGTCCAATGAAATGTAGGTATTAACGATATATCACAGTTTTCCATTACTTTAATTATTTGATCCAGCGATTCGCATATTACTCAATCTGCGTTTTCTATCTAAAAGTATCGAATAAATTACGTTTAAATCGAAAAATTCGAAACGCGCGCGAAATACATTAGAATTTAAGTTTTAGAGAAATCATTGTTGTTTGTATAAATGTCACAGTAAAATAATAATTTATAATTTTTATCTCCTATTGCTACGTAAAATAAATAAATCATTTAAATACATACTTGAATAAATTCCCGATATATTTACAATCATTAATCGTGAAAGTTAATAGCGAGTTGATACGAGCTTATCGCTTGCAGAAAATAATTGTTTTGAAGAAATAATAATATAACGATAGAATAACAAAATGGCTTTCCTGCTTTTGCATTAGAATCTCACCAAATGCAAATGATAATACACAGCGGCTTTTCACGACGTACGTTAACAAAACAAATATCAAGACTGTATACCAACTAGTCTTGTTATCATAAAATATTTATTATAAAATAGCTGTACAATGAATATTCTGTATTTCAAATTAATTATTAACATGTAATTAATATAACAGCGTTTCTTAATTATTACTTTTGATTCAGCAATTCATATATGTATTTATTCCGTATTATTAATCTCAAAACAGTATATAATAGTAATAAACTGTATCAGCATCAGAAGTTTAAAGCGTAATACGATTATATATATTTAAATCCAATCGCTAAGAAAATAATTATCGCCTATATATAAATATCGTGAAATTAGAATCTATTATTGTCTATCATTTCGATTTTTATTCCATTTAATGTAAACGTCATGGAAAATATTTAAAAAAAAATTGTTGCTTCAGTACATTTAAATGCTTTAATCGCTTGGGATAGCCATATCGTTTATTGCAAAATATAATAATGTTGAATACATTTCAATAGTATTTGTCACGACCACATTTCGAGAGATAATATGTCACTATGTCGAATACTTCTATTCCACACATTTCAAATTAATTTTGATAAAAAGGTTGTTTGCAAATATTTTGTGCTTTGTTTTATTAGCGTCATTTAAGATAATTCTATTTAAATAAAACGAGAATGTTTTAAGTAAAATATCCTAATTTACGAGAAAATTTGCTTCAATTTGGTCGATATTAAATATATATTAGTATATTATTACTAAAAATTAAATTTGATTACATGCAAATTATTTCACTCTTTCTTTTAATGACAATCTAGTTGATTGTGTATGCCGTTTAAAAAGAATTATTATTTAAGTACAATTTATCTTTATTTTAGTTAAAAAATTATTTATCTAAATTAATTTAATTATTGTTATTATAAGGTTGAAGCTATATAAACACATACGATTCTCTCTCAAACATCAATTATTATTGAACCGCGAAAAACAAAATTCAGATTATGGCTTAAGATAAATTTTACCTGAATATCTCAATCAAATCGCGGTTGCAAATATCTCGCAACGAAAGTTAAATTGACTTTTAAGATCTATTTGTTAAATCGTACTATGTTTGAAACTAAATTCATCATCTATATTTCTGAACAAAAATATGATTGTAAATACAAGCTTAAAACTGTTAATAGCAATTTAGTTAATTTGCATTTTTGTAATAAAAATTTTGATTATTGTTTTAGTGTTTAAGAGGGACGAGAAGAAGAACGAGACCCGTTGCGGCAAGGGTAAGTCGTATAATAATTTTTACAAGCTTTTGAAAAAAATCTCTTTAAATTTAGTGTATATTTGTGCAAAAGCATTATTTTTTCTTTGTTATGATGTTATTTATTATATCTTTTTATTTATTCATCATATTCAACTGTATTGTGCAAAAAATGAGTACTACTGACAATGAGTACTATAATTTGAACTGTTTTACTTGTATCTTACTGCGATATAATCCATTTATAAAAACTTTAACATTTTCTCATACGAAACAATTTATAAAACAACTTTTTGAATGATTCTTTTTCTAAAGTACATAAGATATAAAAAATTCAAGACTATTATTTTGATGTTCCGAAAGCACGATATCTCACTTACGATACTATGAGTAACAGCTCAAGTTGTAACGAGCAAAGTATTTTTTTTATCGTCGAAAAATTCTTTTCGGAGATTATCTTTTATTATGTTAGTTTTCTCCCTTTACAATCAACGTTTATAACTTGAAGTACCTCGCCGAGCTCGTTATGGGAGGGGATGCCACTTTCGCCATTAATTCGGCGGTTTGCCCCGTCGACGAGCGGAATCCGCGCGCGCGAACGATATGGTGGGCCTAAATTAGCGCAAAAGAAGAAAATAGCGAAACATTTTGTTCCGCAGTATCCCGTTACGTTCTATGGCTTTCAACGTATCGTCGTGTTATCCGGCTGATATATCTCGTATGTCTATCCGCCCTTGCGCCACCGTTAATAGCAGGCAATTTCGTGTTCCCTCGGCTAACCCGTGTAATTGAGCCAATGTGTGTTAATCAGAGGCGCCTCATTTGCCACGGGGAATAGTCCAAATTGCTTTTGTTACCTGGAATATCTTGGTACGCGGCAATGCCTGTATTGATTCACGAAATTGACACTCTGCCTGAAATATGCAAAACGTGTGCCGCGCGTCGCGCGAATTACGAAATGCGCAACGAACGCTGATATATCTCGAATAACGCCACCACATTTCTTCGATGAAATACATTCCTCTGTTCTCACTGTTATGGATTTTCACTGTGCAATTACATTAATTCACAAAATATTTGTACATTCGCGACAAATAATGTTACGCGCAATAAAAACGTTCGCATTTAAACACTTTCCACCTTATTTTAATTAATGTAATTCACGATAATGCCAAATAAACACTTTCCACCTTATTTGAATTAATAAAATAATTCACGACAATGCCAAACACGGCCGGGGGTGAGCAAATATTTTATGTTGGATAAATAGCTTGCTACAGATTTTTATAATGCAATTACGGTACATACCTTTTGTTGCGTCCGAAATATTTCTGTTATTTTAAAAAAAAATTTAGATATACTTAACAAAATGCGCGATACAGCCATTGCGCTGCAGTTGTTATTGAGATGTGGATTGTATATTTAGCATTGATGAAATTTTATAAAATTTCAAGAATAAACGCCTATCGAGCCATTGATTGAGAATCGTTATGGTAATGAAGATTTACGAGGCAGACTCTAGTTTAATGTATGTGCACTAACTACGTGTGCTAGAGCCTAGTGCAATAATGTACTATTGCCAGGGGATCACATTGGTCCGAGTCAGCGCAGTTAATTTTCGATAGCACCGAATCACCCTCGTGGTAATTGTCGCCCATGACTTCAACCGCTAGTCGTCTTTGTCTACTTGTTCTATACGAAAGCAGTACGGTTTAACTCCTGCGGCCACCAGCAGCATTGTACTTGAACATGCGGAAATTTAATTCTCTCGGTATTTAATTCTCTCGAATAACCTATATTTTAAAATATTAGAATTTCTGAATAATTTAAATAAATAAAGAAACTCTTAGACTGTAAATTGTATCTTTAAAAATTCAAATTTCAAATATTTAAACTTATCAATTACGTATTATAATTATTAATTAAAGCTTTCGACTCTTACTTTTGTAATGCCTCATTTTATTAATTTTTTAAATTAAAGGATTGTTCGATAATTTCTTGCTCTTTTTGTCTGAAATAGCTACTTCGTATTTTCTCACGGAATTCGATAAATAATTATTTCACTCTAATTCTCACTGTAAGATTAAGTTGCAATCTCTGAATTTCAAATGTCGAGAACGAAAGAAATTTTAACATATTTTATTTTGTAAAAAAAATTAATTTTTTTTTTAAGGCCGGATTATTCCAATAGGAGAATTAAAATGAATTCTGTCTTGCAAGAAAGAATTGAAATGGATTTAAAAGTCGGGAAACCAAGCTGGAATTTAAATCTCGCATTATGAAATATTATTCATAGTATGAATTAAATTTCGCGGCACGGATCGCTGTCAATCCCTCTAATTTAAGTTTTTAAACGATCTGTTATATCGAAATGCTGTATTTGAAATATTTATAATTTCGGTAATTTATTGATGATCATTATACAATACAAGACCTTTCTGTTTTCTATTATCACAAAGCATTGCGGATATATAAAATAAACGTAAACAGTAATAATGCTTAGATTAATAATATAAGAGAGCTTCAATTATATAATTATAAAATATTTATCATAAAGTTTAGATATTAAAGTTTTCTTGCATTTCTTGCACTTTTCTGTATAGGAATATAAATCAAACATGATACAAATAGAAGAAGAACAACGTGACTAGAACTTTTATATTTCTATTGCTCCTATTTATCTGCGCAAAGTTTTACTATAAATAACTTTAAGCGATAAATTTAGCTGAAATTCTTATAATTATATATATATATTTCATAAATATATATTCTTTCAAAAGGGTTTTAACTATTCGAATCTTAGATTGAACATTCCGAAAATGTTTTGAATTTTTAATAATTTCATCGTGTCAAAGACGTTTCTTGTAAATTTTTTGTCAAGGAAATTCGGTGAAATTGAATTCGGCAAATACAATCGAATAATCGTACCTAATAACGCGCGAAGGTGGCAACACTCAAGGGATTTTTTGCTCCCCGCACCATTAAGGGATAATGTACGAAATACTCGCCAACGTAAGGCTCTCTAAATTACCTTTCCCACAGGACCGTTTCTATCATTAAGCAAGAGCTCTAATCTTGTTTCTAAACATATAGACTCGCTAATACTTATTAGTGCTGGATAATTAATTTATTAGTCCTTTCTTGGATATAATTATCATTTCTTGTATTGAAGATTTATTTTTTAATTATTTTTGCATTAATCATTTTATTTTATCTATATGCACCTGTATCGTGTCTTCAGCATTATAACGCGATAAATAAACTCTACATTAAAAATTTTAATATCGCACACAAAGAATTTATCGCATTTATAAATCAATGTGCCAAAGAATATTACAGCCTTATAAAGGAATCAGTGTTAATATCAAAATTTGACGTAACATTTAGCGTCTTTAATGTAACATAAACGTGTAATGCAAGCATATTTATGGCAATAATATTTAGTATCACGCCTCGTATTTTTACGCAAAGGTATCGCCGCACGAAGGTCCACGGCGACGCCGCGAACATGGCGGTGGCCATAATTCTGTCGACGCGAAGCGTAGTATAGCCGAGATGACATTTGTTATCTCGCGCAGGACACATGAGCGTCTGGGAGAAGTTTTCTACTCCTCTTAATCGTCGGTCGGCTCACAGGCTCGGAAGTTTCTTTTCTCCGCCGCCCAACTCGTCGCATTTACTTCCAGCGAAGATCGCAGCAACTTTTCCTTAATATAACTAAATGACTGGTCTGAAGGCCGTCGAGAGAATGTTCTCGCGAAAGTTGGCGCCGCGAAGATGAAGAAGCCGTAGCAGTTCCGAGACCTGCTCCCGGATTAGACCAGTTTACCGAGATGATGTCTTGCGCCCCGTAACCGTCATGATTGCTTACTCGAAAGCTCCTTCGAAAAATGTTCCGCGTGACACTTGATAAGACTCTTCAGAATGCCTTCGAATCTCACAAGTTGCTTGCTGCCGAATGATAGGAGCTAGGATATTTTAAAATGCTATGTTTCGCTTTGACGTACCTTATATCTATATTAAAATCGCATTTATTCATTTAATTCGAAGAAAATTTTGCTTTAATTGTGAAGTAACTTATAGAAAATAAAATGTTTGAAATATATTATATTAAAGTTAATGTGAGAAATGTAACATCAAATTTTGATAATTAATTTTTTCAAAACTATGACGTTCTTTGTCAAAAAAATAATAAATATAGTGATAGGTTTTTAATGTCAAATCTCATTGAGGAAAAGTGTTAAATTTTATCGACCAAACTATAAATATATATTTGCGAATTATGGTTGAAAGAATCAAATTTAAGTAGCCAGGCGTTTGTTAGAAGTAAATGAGGATGTATAGGGAAAATCTGTTCTTCAATTTAGATGCTCGAGCGCCGCGTGCACCGTGCATACCCTATCAATAGCTATTGGTCACGCCATATCAATTGCGCCCTAATTGCATCGCGCCCGGCCACAATAGATCGCCCGGATAGATCCAACGACTCTTTGTCCGAAAAGGGAGAGTTTCTCGCTGCGCTCGTTATCCCGATCGCGGGCGAATCTTATCTTCTTCGTGGTCGGTCCAGCCGCGCGTGCCATAAATCTCGGTGCGAGAGAGGCGGTCGGGCAGTGTTAGGTATGCGGGACGAGTCCGGTCGTGCAACAACCCCCCTTGTTTCGAGTCCGCCGCGTCACCCTTGAGGCTGGCTCTCCATTCTGACGGTGACCACCATCTCCAGCTTGGTCTCCGGGCTAACTCGAGACTCTGTTGTGCCTCGGAGAGAGGCAGAGAGTGAGAGAGCGAGCGAGCGAGCGAGCGAGCGAGCGAGAGAAAGAGAGAGAGGGAGGAAAAGACGAGGGAGAGAGCTTTCAGTTTTCGTGGTATGCGCGGTCACCAAACACGTTAGCCGCTATGCATGTCTCAGAACGGTGAACGCGTCTCGCAGCGGTCCCGCTGGTATACTCGGGACAATAATCGTACCGTCGAGGATACGCAAACATTGTACATACGTATATGCACCGCATGACAACGTCCGTTGGTGGCCGACGTGCGCGTCCTTTGCACAGAAATCGTCACGTGTCTTGCTTTCTTTTTTCTCTTCCTCTCTCTCTCTCTCTCTCTTTCCCCCTTCTTCATCTCATCCTTCCTCGATGCTTGCTGCACTCTTTCACGATCGTGTGCTTGCCACCGTTTGCATCGTATTCCGGGATCTGATAGTCTATATGTATATAGTTACCGGAGCAGGACATCGTGTCTGCATCTCTCGTATATGGACATTTTCTGACTTCGGTATGCGGTTCTTTTCATCGCGTAGCTCGCTTCCTGCTAGCGATGCTGCTGGACATTCAGCATCATGCGTCATGATTTCGCGATACATAAATCTACGCGTGTTGATCGCGATATTTTCAACGAAATGAAATTTAAAAAGAATATGAAAAAGCAAAAGAAAAGATATACGGCGCGTGGAAAACCTGTTATCATTGATTTGCTTATCACGATGAGATAATTCTTCGGATCCGAATGTGAAAATCGGAAAAGTTTTCCATCGGCGATCGGAGAAAAGAGAGATCGAGAGAGAGAGAAAGAGATGTAATTTCTCGAACAGCATTTAGTACTCCGATATCATCGTATCTCTTAACCGAGGCCGTTTACTCGCTGGCTTTACGTAGCGTGGAGTTTCCGCAGCAATTATTATGCTAACGAATGTACCCGCGCGCCTTTATCCCACCGCAGCGCGCCCGCCGGATAGCTGGGCTGGCTGGTTGGCTGGCCTGGACTGCGAAAATTTGCAAGAAGGACCGCGAGTAAAGGATGCGGTTGTAACTCCTTCTCTTTTTTTCCTCCCTGCAGACAACTCTAATTGGGTAGCGGCGCGCGGAGAAGAGGCGTGTATTCGCCGGTCGCATACGAAGCGCTTAAAATTAGTCGGCGCGCCGCGCGCGATTTAGATGTAGCAACATCCACCTTCCGGATATCAGTGCGGGCTAATCTATTTCGCGGCGACGTTTCCGCGACGCGAATTCGCCCCCGAAACGCTCGCGCGCATCGCCGAAACAAACAAATTTCCGCATATCGATTCGTCCGCGCGCGCGAGACGAGAGACGCGGTATGGCGCGTCCTGCGGAAAATCGCCCAACCCAAAATTCGTCTTCAATAATCGCGTTGCATCGGCAGTGCGTGGCTTATCGAAAATTTTCTTTGTTGCGTCGCGGAGGCGAGGAACGCGACTCGTCGAAGTTCCGACATGCGCTCGATTTCGGAACGTTAGAGAGCACCGAAAAATATTTCCGACATTTTTGTTGCTGAGATATTTATATCGCGATATACCTGACGGAATCTGTCTCTTGCATCCGAAGAAAGATTATGCACGTGCTACACACTATTGGAAATCGCTCTTTGAGGGGGGGGAGGAGGGGGACGCCATATATTATAAATATAATTTCCGTTAGAAATTTGGATCTCGTATTAAAATTAGAAATATAAAAAAATGCCCTCTTTTATCATAAATTCTATATCTCTGCGAGTAGCTAAGACTATAGCTTTCAGACAGATTACTGGTAGCGACTTCCGTCTGAAAAACGCTACTTCGACTTTGTTGTAAGTGTGCATTTTCAAAATTGCTTCCCCGCACTTTATAATCGCATAGCTTAGCAGTTTTCTTCTCTTCCCAATTATAGCGACACTTTCGTCAAAGTCACTTCTATTTTCCTACACAGTTTGGTGTTTTTTAAATAATAATCTTATCTTATTTGGTAATAATTGTTACTTGCTACACGCGCAAGTGGGACGGCTCTCGCATAAAATCCATATTTTTTCGCTTGCGCTCTCAAAAAATTAATGGGCACGCCAACGGCGGGTTTATTTTTGCAAGCTACAGGATGACGTTGAAAGGACGAGCAGCATCAATGGCTGACTTTGTCGTTGTCGCGAGGGTTCACATTACAAGAAAAACTCGCGTGTATATAGGGGGGAAAAGCGAAAACGCGTTGACTACGACGCGAAAAGATACGCGACGAAATGCGGCGTATTGTCTGTGACGCACGCCATTAGCAGAATATATATTTGCAACCCTTCTGGCATATGTACGGCAAATGAACAGTTCTACCGCGCGGTATAGAAATACATATGCGAATAGTAAACGTTTTCCCAGAACGCCGCATCGCACCTGTTATTGTAAGCGTTAATGCAGGTGTATTTTAAAGCCGCTCTGTGCAATCGGCACTTCGTACGCAGACTCGTCACATCGCGCATCGAAAAGCCTTTTACGAGGATATTCGGCGAGGCTGGCATATAGCCGTCACATTTTACGAACCGTCCGTTCCTATATATTGATAGTTTATCAATTTGTTAACGCAATAATTCGCGAAGGGCTTTATATTTTCCGTCGCTTCTGTTACTTCAATGCCTCCATCACTTTTGTATATCTGACATGAATATATGTATATACAAAAGCCAGCTAGAATGTTTCATGCTAGTTTCGGATTATCCTGCGGATAGAATCGGATAGAATTCCATTTTACGAATTCTAGCGCGACGTTAATATCTTTTCGACTATATACATTTCGCGATTGATGCCACTATACCTCCTTCTACTTTAGACCGCCGCTTTAATCTCCTCTATTTTAGATCGATTTCGGAGCATAATATGAATCGACCGTGCTTCGAATTCTATTATTTTATCGATCGGCGGCCGGAAAGATAGGCGGCGAAAATTGCGTCAGAACTCATTGCCGCTACCATCTCGTACCACTCTTCTGCCGTTCGTGCGGGCGCTAACTAATCTGATTAATATCCGATTTGGACGATGGATAATGAAAACGGCAGGTACGCCATGACACCTACATCCACAGGTGGCCAATTAATTTACAAGCGCACACACTTTACGTGACATCGACATATCCCGGGCACGAAGTCAGATCTCCCTTTGATCTGCGGACCCCCAGGTACGCGGGGACGCGATCCCTTTGTGCGTGTGGCCGCACAATACATGTACGCGCGGCGCTCGATATGCGGCGCATCGGCATTTTCGTCGGAATTTCGGTTTCGCATCGATCGGAAGTAGCGAGCGTCACCGTTACACGCGGCGGATGCAGTGCATTTCGCTATTGTTCGCCGCGTCGCGACGCGCCGCGACACGACGCGATGGGCGCCGTGATATTCGGCCGAGTGTCGCGCGCGCGAACTTTCGCTTACTTTGCCATAGCTCTCGGTTTAATAATCGTAATGGAAACAGGTGCCGTGAAAAAGCGCCTACCTTTCGATGAAGTTCTACCTTTCTCGGCTCGCACAGCACATCGCATCCGCGCGCAAGTAAATAACCTGCCGCCGCCGCCGCCGCCGCCGCCGATACCGGCAACGCGCGGCACTCGTTCTTGATTAATCAATAAAAGCGCTTCGCGGCGCTCGAAATTACGAGCGCGGATTACGAGCAGCGACGAATCAGTCATAAATCCTGCGATGCGCGGCGCGGCGTGTGGCGCTCGCACGAACGGCCGTTTTCATGAAATTTAAAACGGGGGGGATTACAAACGGAGATATTTTTTACGAGAACGCGCGCGCTTTATCGGGACATTTTTGCGCTCGATCGGCCGCGCCGCTTTTTGTTGCATACCGACAGTCAGTTTTGCCGTTCGAATAATTTCGGCCGTTTGTCGTACGGATGTTGCGGCGCAAACCCGTCGTGATTTACTTGTGAAATTTATCCGTGTTTTATACAATACAATACTCAGCACATCTTACATTGTATCACATTTGTCACGCACGTATACATAATGCGATATTTTCTCTTCTAAAATTCACTCCCTCAGATATCATGATTGTTTTTCCTTGCTCGAATTATTTCGGTCCGCTAGGCGCTCGTACTTGACCGCGAGATCAGTAGTATAAGAGCAGGACTGAAATTGCACCCCTGGAACTGGACAGAACAATAATTTCTCGAAGCCCTCTGGGGAAACGAAGGGAAGCGAAGGGAAGTTTCTTCGGGATAAAAGGAGTTGTCATAAGGGCTGCGGGAAGAAACTTATCTTTGCGAAGCCGTAAATTTGTTCCATTAGCCCTTAGTTTGACATTAATTTGCGCGATAATGTTTCAATTTTAATTTTATGGGGATAATATATTGCGTCAACCAAAATTACGGTGTGAACGAGAAGACACGTATTATGAATAACTTAATGAATAAATAACTAAAATATCTGCTAAAATTCCCTCATAAATTTAGTCGTTTGAGATAAATTATTAATCGTGTCTCTAGCGATGTTGTGGGACAGGTGAGATCTTGTTAAGTTCTTTTTGCGGGTGATGTTTTCTTTCGCACAGTCGCAGTTACTTTGCATACATTAAAACGCGCAAGAGTGCGTTTCCGTCGGTTTAATAATATAATACGTCGCGACATCAGCGAGAAAAAGGGTAGTGATGGCAGACGGTTTAAGTGCTTTTGCAGCATACCATCGTGGTCTCGCAAATCACTCGAGGAAGGTTGCGATAATAGTACCGCTTTAACGCGGCAAAATATCGTTAGCCCTTCGCCACGTTGTTAGCCTCCATTAAATTGCCTCGGCACGATGACAAAGCCCGACACCTCGGGATCGAAAGAAATTTAATAGAGGATATTACGATAACAGCGCGTGAAAGGCGCGAGCCTCGGGGCCCGAAAGACGGAACGTAGATGATGAGAATTAAATTTCAGTGTGTGATATTGCCGCGACACTTTGAATTTAGGGAAGCGCTCGGGCTTGATAAGGGTATCTCTTATGTACAAGCCGCGAAATATATCATATCGCATTTATTCTTCACTGGAACAGCCGAGTAAATGCCGTAAAGAAATAAGCATTTCTTTTATACCGTATTCGCTTTCGACGAGAACTGCAGTAGAACGTTGGTGTAATATCCAAAGGCGAATCGATAAAGTGAGCAATAAAAATATAGAGATATATGATTATTGTCTTCTTCTGAAAATCTATTGTACAAACTCTACTCAGGAGTATTGAGAAATGTGTATCAGCTGATAAGTGAAGAAACGTAAAAAATTATTAAAACAAAAAGCTCTAATTGGATATTAAAATAAAGTGGTCGTAGGCATTGTCTGGGACTCATCATTGTACGATTTACCCCATTAAGAAATGTTATATAACTCTCAGTTATATACGATACTCTTACTGTATATATAATGTAATTAAATCCACGCAATATATATTCGTCCGAGATTTTTTTAACAAGCCTTCGAGTTGGGTGGGATAAAACGTGGTTTTCGGACACGAGCGAGAGACAAATAACCCGGGTACGAGAGAGAAAGAGAAGGAGAGAGAGAGAGAGGGCGGGGGGAGAGTGAGAGAGAGGAAGAGAGGAGGTATAGTTGGTATAAGGGCATAAAGCCGAGACGGCGGTGTCGTGCGAGAGGACGAGGGACGGCGTGAGGCAAGGGCGCGGTATGCGTCTGTGAAATTCAACCAAGCTGTTCCGCTGGTAATAATGGACGAGAGGCAAGCGTTGAAATGCAAATTAGAGCGCGGGTCGCGGACAGCTTGATACATGTGCGGGGATTGTGGTTTCGCGCGATGCGCACCGCCGCCTATACTCGCGGAATAAAGGAGTTTGTTTTGGAATTTTGCTCGGCGCGCGAGGGGGACACTATATAACGTCACGCGTGCAGGTTACGCTTTTCCTTCCAGCCCACCCTACGCCCTCTTTCTCTCGCTCTCTTTCTCCTCGGCGCTCCCGTTCCCTTTCACGCTTACCTCGCCCGCCCGCTCGTGCATCAAGCGTGCGTTTGCGGATAACATTCGTCACCGACGAAGAGCCGCTGGAAATGATCGTTGATCGTCGCACGCGCCGTCCTGTAAACTGTCCTTCGTGCCTGCGGTTGTTGTGACAAAACGTGCAATTTCCATGACGGCCTCGGCGATAATATAACGCGGCGTTACGGCGCTTGTTACGTCAGCGCGCAGACGGAAATGAAAGGATATCGAGAGAGGAATCGGACGACGAGCGCGCCGGTCCGTTTCTTCGCAACGGTCGACGGAGCGGCGCCGTTCGATCGCGCGCGGAATGAGAATTGAAATCGCTCCGATC
Source organism: Wasmannia auropunctata (assembly GCF_000956235.1). Taxonomy (NCBI): domain Eukaryota; kingdom Metazoa; phylum Arthropoda; class Insecta; order Hymenoptera; family Formicidae; genus Wasmannia; species Wasmannia auropunctata. The sequence continues at coordinate 554,882 of NW_012026843.1, read as the reverse complement.
GCGACGACCGATAGCGGGATATTCTCCCCCCCCCTCCCCTTCCCCCTTTCTTTGGATCGCGAGTACGCTATTCGAATCGTATGCGGGGATCGACAATTTTATTATTCACCTCTGTTTCCACCTTATTGGCGGACGAAATAATTTTATGCGTTGTTATAGTTATCGGAATGGATAAGTGCAATGGACGCGCTATCAGAAAAATCGCTGCAGCGATTCTCCATGAGGGATGATGCCAACGTTCCGTTCCGCGCCTGTATAATGTAATAGTGTACGTTACGCGACATTTTATGAGAAATTGACTCCGATACTGTGTCTGTATGCGAACGTTGTAACACTCTTGCTATTCTTGCCTTCTTGAGGAATCCACCCGAGGAACATATAGTCAGAGGAAAACTTTGAGATCTGATTCCGTAATGAATATCGCAAATTTTAACGTTCGACAATATTGGAAGTATTTTACAATTTTACTGCGCGGGAAAGATCAATAGAATTAGTTTTTGTTCGGAAGAATATCTCAAGTAAGCGCCAAGAAAAGATATCACCCGATGAAGTTTTTGTGACAGCGGCGCACTTGAAATATAGCACTGCCGTGTAGCGCCATGAATTTCCTATCAACATCGTGAATTCTGAAACCCTAACCTTCTCTCGAGATTTGTGGTTTGAAGATAATGCCTTTTGAGTTTCTGCACCTTGGAGATTTTAACTTTCGGGATTGCGGCTATGAGTATTACGCGAATAGCACAAAGTCCCCCCCCCCCTCCCCCCTCGAAGTTGTAGAATCAAGGCTAAACTTACAACCAGTTAAACTTATTTGTTAATAACAATTTCGAGACGGGAATCTCGCTGATATGATTATGTATATCTATATTACATTCTTCGGCTAACTCGTAAAGTAACATCAATTCTCCGTTTGTAATAGATCAGTCTGCGGTCCACTTGGCGCTGTACAAATGCTTCGAAGCAGATTCTGGACGAAGAAATCTTATACGTTTCGAAACATTTGTAGCACCAAATGGAAACCGCAGCATAGAATACATGTGAGAATGGAGCGAAAATATTATAAGTGAATATCCGCACAAACTTTAATTAGCCTCGTGAAATCAAGCGTGTAACAATAAGCTGTAACGAAATCTCCAGTTAATAAACTTGCGAAACGCAATCTTTTCTGGATATATCAAAGTCACCGGGGAAGTTCACCGTGTCTTGAAAGTTATATTTTCATTTGTGCCGGGAGGTAAGTTATTAGCATTCGCTTTTGCAAGATTCAAACCGGTTGTTCGCCATCTGCGATATCCCACGGCGGTGCGATGCAATTCGTGAAATCGAAAATATCAGCATCGCAAATCCGAGGTCGCGTGCGCTATCTTCCTCTTGGAATTTATCGTTATGGTAACGCAACCTGGAAGCCGCTTGGCGTGAGGCTTCCGGGCCGAGTTCCCGATTTCCGTATCAAATGGCGAACTCTTTCCTGCGGCCACGCCGGTGAATTTATGACCTTTAAAGGCGCGGCAATTCGAGACGGTCAGTTCCACTTTTTAAATTAGCTATTCTCGGAGAAATGTCAATCGCTCCTTGGCATAATACCATTATTGCGATATCGCGATACTTGTTTTTACTGTTTATTTAAAAATTGACCGTGTATAAAATTATATAAATTATAATAATCTGTAATGGCTGCATAATCTGGAGAAGAATAATATTAGATATGTAAATAGGATATATCTTTTTCTTTATATTGATTAAACTCGTTGAGTTGTAAATAATATCTAACATTTTTTTATAATTTCTCGGAGAAAAATCAGCGCAAACAATATCTTAAAATTGTTAATAGATATCTATTCTCTTAATTTTCTCTGTTCTATTTTAAATATTATCTTGTTACGTGTTAAAACCTGTTCTAACTAGACGTTCTTAGAAGCATTAAGTCCTGTTTTCTATGTCATTATATCTAAATTTTTATGCAAGTATTGCATACTTGTGTGTACCAATATAATTTGCAATACGGCAATTTCATCACTGATAATATTACAAGAAACGATATAAGAGATACACAGATCAAATTGCACGATGTACGTTGCAATTAATTTTATTATTTGTTTAACTAATAATAAGCGAAACTGAAAGGATAGGAGCGCAGGTTATGACTCTTGAGAAATGCGCCCTTGCCCGGAATTTGTGCGGATGACAGTGAATTAGGTGTCTTTTGCTACAATAACCCATAAACATTCCTCCTTCCTTGCGCCGCGTATTTATCATCCTGTCCGAGTAATATGCCGCGGGGCGGCCCATGCGATGCACGTATATATTCTCATCGGGTACAGAGATGAATGCCACGCTCCGGTGATTCGTTTAGACGTAAAATCCAAGTAATAAAATTGTTGACGACGACCGTTCGATCGAGTACAACATTCGTGGATAATGGGGGAATCGCGGTTAAGTTTTTTCCAACAACGACCAGACATCGATGTATATCTCATGTATTCGTTCTGACGTAATAACATCGCGGATGGGAAAACAGGGGAACGCGAATTACAATTCCCCTCATGGTCTGCTTTTCGATACGAAAGGACTTTCAGTAATTGAGGGAATTTTATATCTTCTTTGTAATACGCGCGATAGATTGAATTACTTATTACGATTCAATAGCGAGTCTTATTAAAATTGTTTGGTTTTCAAGATTTATATCTTGGAAAGTATAAATATATGGAAAATTTATAAGTATAATATTGATAAATACATGCTTTTAGTATTAAATTAAATATCTAAAATATATTGAAATTATATTTATAAATTAATCATATTGTTATTGTTATAAAAAAATCTATTGTATTATTTAATTATATATATATTATATACGATTTTATATATATATATAAAAGAACTTTTCTAACTAATTATTTTTATTAACATAATCTTCTAAACTTGTAGTAATTCTATAGGGTAAATCCGGTATATACGCCGCGCGAGGATTTACGCATATAGGATAAATCCGGTATATACGCCGCAGAATTAAAAAAAAATAGAAAAAGTGAAACTAATTTTCT
>NW_012026843.1:544496-551818 GCF_000956235.1 Wasmannia auropunctata | reverse complement strand
CAGTTTTTTACTGTTAATATTTATAAAATTATTGTAAGTTAAATCGGATTTATCACTGTAATAAGTAGCGCAATCATAAGTTATAATCTACATAAAATGATTATTGTAGGAAATGTAAAAGGCTTCGTGGTTATTTCGTGGTATATAAGTGTAGAGGATTAGTAAAGGATAGAGTATAGCAAAATACAAGTGCTTAGTATGTATTGCTCTTGTATTCTTTGTTTAATTTATTGTCTCGTATATCCCATCTGTTTGGAATATACGGCATTTTAGCGCGTGGGATTTATGTCGTGGCACAGACGCTCTATTATTTATTTATAAATATAAATGTAAATAATAATACGTGATAATACGCCTTTTACAATACATTAATCATAACATTCATGTATGTATATACTTATGTATGTACTTATTCATAATCTGTAATAATACGTTCTTTATAAATTTATTAATGAGTAAATGTAAATTACATTGTCAATTCACGTGTTATTCACTATTATTATTTAACTTATTTGTATATTTTTTGAGTCATTTATCTTATTCGTGAGTAGCCATATAACCCATTCCTATTTTTATAAGGCAAAAATGCAAGGGTTTAAAGAAATTTCTTTTTTAATATAAAAAAAATAATTTGGATTCCTAATATTTTTTTTATAATAGTAAACAGTATAAAGTTTTTACTGGAATAGTTCATTTAACTTAAACTTAATAGATAATATCTGATAAATTAAGTTTTTAATAGGTGCGGCGTATATACCGGATTCACCACATCTTAAATCTCTATTAGAATTCTTATAAATCGTTTCTTAATTCGCATTCTCGCTGTATTTGCTGTAGGTATTTGGCATAATTAAATTGCACTTGGACAATTCCGACAAGAAACCAGCCTGAAATTGGGTGCGAGCGCGTTTATCACGCCATAAGATCCTCTTAGCCAGTCTTGGCGTAAGACGCGGGACTATCATGCCAATTAGCGTGTAGTACGCGGAGAAACCTGAAATTACGAGTGGTACGCTTGAACGCATTAGCGTGCGTCGTCGCGGGAATTGCTGGCACACGCTCTAGCTTTTCTTAAATGGATTAGCGATGCCTCCCGATGCTCGTTTCTTGTTAAACTCGCGCATTCGAACGTTCATTACCATGACAATTTCGAAGTGATCACACTCGCAGCCGGATACACTCAAAACACCTGCCGCCGACTCCACTTCTTATCTAACTTCAAATCTAACTGCGAACACAGTTTCGAAATTTTTTGACGAGCCGTACCGTCAGCTAATAAATTTCGTCCTGAAAACTCCGTTTAACATATTTTATGTTAATTCAAAGCCGTCCACTTTACTCCCGCGGTTATATTTCTACCCCCTAAAGACAGGAATAATCCAAGCCGTAAAATCATTTTCGAGCAAGAAATATCCGCGCTTCATCCGCTGAGCTCGCTTGAAACTCGAAAGCGTTAGGGCTTTTCAGAACCAAAGCCGCGATGGAATTCTATTACGAGATTGCGCCCGTTTGATCCAACGGGTGTCCCGAGCCGTCGGGAAAAAACCGTCCACCGGTCGACGGATCCATTCCATTTTTTAACTTTCACCCCTACGGGCACCGGTTTTTTTTTTTTTTTCGTCGCTCGGCTCTTGAGCGCGTGTCTTGATACGCGAGTAGCACGCACATACGTACACGCTTATCTTGCGCGACATATTTCATGGCACATTAACATATTATACTCGGCTTTGTATCACGAGAGGACGAAAAAACATGTTTGCTCGTCAGCTTATCAGATGTTAAGTCCGTCCCTCTTTGTGTGTCAACTTAATGCTACTTCAGCCACGACGGAGCCCCTTGGCTTCTCGTCGGCATACCACTTCACCGCCGGCTCTTCTATCCCGTCCCTCCCAAAGCCCATCCGCCCTCCGCGGCTTGACAATTCACTCCCTGCATCATCTCGCGCTCTTCTATCTGTCGGCCCTTTCTCTCTCTCTCTCTCTTTCTCTCTTCATTTCCGTTCGTAATATAATTTACTTTTGCGTTTCATCCCGCATCTTTACCTTTAACTCTCCCGCACGATCTCCGAGTTAACGGCGTTAGATGATTAAACGTCGTCGCATAATCTTTCTCCAGCCACTCTCGCAGGCGCAATTGCCGGTCCCGTAAGTTTCATCTCGATCGTAATAAGTAAACTGCGGTCGAATTGGCCTTTAATGCGCCCCTATTTTTCCGGAGCAAACAGCAGCCTCTTTCCGTCTGGGAGAATCGTCGCTCGGATTTACGTGACCCGCCGACAGTGCAACGCTCGATGCATGCCGCAGATTTCACTCGAGTGGTGCGAAAGGGAGAGAGAAAGAGAGAAGGGAAGAGGAAGGCATTGGCAGTTCCTCAAGCAAACAACGCGTCTTGATTGTCCGCTCTTTCGCATTCTATTGGCGATCTCTTCAAGCGACCTCGATATATACAAGTTGCATAGTAATTGCTACATCATTTTTAGTATTCAGAAAGCTTCCGCTCGGTTATCTTTTCGAGATGGACGATCCAAATTGTCACGCAAATAGTTCTTTATATTTGCTTATTCTCTCTCTTTTTCTCTCTTTCTCTCTTTTCATTACTGACTAATTCAAAGAATTTTACATAATTTTAAAACATAATGAAAAATATACGACAAAAGATACATACATTTTTTTTATTGTAAATTACTTTTTGAAACTAAAAAAATGTTATCTTAAATATTTGTAATGTTCTATTATTTTAAAAGACCTGACATTTCATATTACGTATTTTCTGTGCAGCTAGTAAATTAAAAATAAACCATAAAAAAGATACAAATACCCTTTCATTAAGAATATTCCATTATATGCTGAGATTACGCAAATTGTGGCTATTTTCCGCAACACAGAATTTATTTCACATTCGGTGATAATTGTCAGCACAAAATGCGATTGCGACATTCCGAACGTTCAGCGTAAATGCTTACGAGGTGTGTATCGGGAAAATGGAGAAAACTGCAAGCCACGCAGAACTTCGAGACGCCGTGAAAAAGCGCGAAACAGTGAGAAACAGAGAGCAACTCGCGCTGCAATTATGCTCGCTCTTTTTTGTTTCGCCGGTTAATTCCAGTTTTCAAAGCTGACGCGAACTAAACTCGCGGGCGGGAATTTATCGCCAAATGGGAGCACACTTACGCCAGATGATAATAAAGTAGATTTTTCCTAATGGAGGGACGAGAATATCATCGTGAAAATATAATCGCGATTGAGCACGCCCGAAAGAAGAAAACGATTCAGCAGATATGCAATCGCATCGGCGAAAGATGAAAACATTTTATTATCGTTTTCACGACTTGTTGGTATAACTTATGTATAGCTTACGATAGATTGAATAATTTAAATGAGTTGCTACGAATCTCGTTCTCTCGGAATTTGTATTAAAGTGTATCTCTTTTTAGCTATAGAAGTTATTTAGACTCTCCCCTTTTACCGTTACCATTTATTTTCTTGAACGTCTTATTATATGCGTCTAACTTTCGCCATTAACGTCTTACCTTACTTTACCTACTTGGATAACTCTCTTATAATAATTCTCGTTACAAACACTTTTCATCATTAAGTTCTAAGAATAATTTTCTTTTCACTTCATTCGTGATGGTTTTATCAAAGTCTCCTTCAACTCTAGCTTGTCTTACTTGCTTATACATGTGAATTACAAGATTAAAAGATTCATGCAGCTATTTGTATTTGTACCGCTCGTGTAATATACGACAAAATGGAATAATTTTTTAAACAATACTTCGTATATTTTATGTCTTTTTTTTTATTAATGCTTGCAACTTATCGCGAAACACTGAAGAATATATTTTCCTCCGTTATTTCACGAAAATATTTTTAGTTCGCTGCTCTTCATGCAATATTTATCATCTGTTTGAGCACAGTACACACAACACAACGCGTCGAAGAGATCGACTAGTAAACGATTATATGTGTAATGAATTCGCGAAACTCAATCCAGCTTGGGGAAATGCGATTAACAGCCGTCTAAAGTACGCAAATTGCTTTCAATACTTAAAATGGTTGATATAGCGCACGTTCGGATATACACTCCGTTTAATCATTTTAACGGCGCGGCGGGTCAAGCGCGACCACTTCATCCCCTCGGCCATATTCGAGTGAAATTTGCACCTCAATTGCATACGGTCTTTTATTCATCGCTCGAGCGATTCGCTTCCACGACTTCTCGGCGCTATTGCCCCAGATCTAGTCTGTATACTTCTCGCGAGATTAAACCAGAGCGATTAGCATAAACATTCTATAAAAGTCAAAGCGACTCTTTAAACGGCAGAGAGGCTCGATCGTGAATATCACGGGCAAACTTCGGATTTCATTTTGCGACTATAGAGTGGTATGCTCGCCACGATATAACGCATTCTTTCGGATTCTTCTTGGTTTGGCGTTCAACCGTTTTAAAACTGCAGATAATGGATAACGTTTTACAAGAATTTTATATTACTTTTTGTATGCTATACTTGAGTGATAATCTCTATATGGCAATTTACGTTATTAACATTATAATGTACGGTATTTTTAGCGCGTTAAGTGATTGTGCGTCACGTGGCTATTTATCTGATATGAAAATGAGATTATGATAAAATTATGACGAGAGAATCATTATTTACAATTTTATAATGACTGATGTAACGTCTATTAAAGAGAGAGCAATATGGTTATTTTATTAAATAATTAATTTGTTATTTTATTATAAAATAATTTATTATTTAAAAAATACAAAGTATCTTGAGGCTATTTATAATTTAATAAAATAAGCATATGATCAAATGTAATAAAATTATTATTATAGTAGTATGAACAAAATCGATATTGTAACGTTTTGTTTTGATTCTTTTTACAAATGCGGTAAAAACAATTCGTAGCTGCATAAAAATTTTCGATGCCGCTCTTTCTATCCTCATTTTTTCTATTTTGCAGGTAAAAAAACCAGCTTCAGTTTGACATTTTTGCAGTCTCAGTTTATTATAGGCCACGTCGATATGTGATTTACGCTCTTGCCATTCGCGAGGCTATCGCGCAACACTGATATCGCCTTTATATCAAACCACGGCGTTTTTTGCAACTTTAAGAGTTGCATATCGCAGATTCAATGTCGAGCGCGATTTGTTGCGCTCTCTCAAGACCGCTTTGTAAAATAAGCAAAATATGGCCAGATTTTTTTAAAGAGGCTCAAGACCGCTTAGTAAAATAAACAAAATGTGGTTAGATTCTTTAAAGAAAATCAAGCCCGTTTTGTGAAATAAGCAAAATATGGCCAGATTTTTTAAAGAAGATCAAGCTTGCTTTGTAAAATATGCAAAATATACGGTCAGATCCTTTAAAGAGGCTCAAGTCCGCTTCGTAAAATAATCAAAATACAGCCAGATTTTTTAAAGAGCTCAAGACCGCTTTGTAATATAATAAGCAAAATGTGGCCAGATTCTTTAAATGAACTCAAGCCTGTTTTGTAAAATTAGCAAAATATAGCCAGATTTTTTTAAGGGGCTTAAGCTTACTTCGTAAAATAAATAAAATGTGGCCAAATTCTTTAAAGAAACTCAAGCCTGTTTTGTAAAATAAGCAAAATGTAGCCAGATTCTTTAAAGAAACTCAAGCTCGTTTTCTAAAATAAGCAAAATATGATCTTTTAAAGAAGCAGGCCAGATTTTTTAAAGAAGAAGCTCAAGCTCGCTTTGTAAAATATGCAAAATACGGTCAGATCCTTTAAAGGGGTTCAAGTCCGCTTCGTAAAATAATCAAAATACAGTCAGATTTTGAAAGGGCTCAAGACCGCTTTGTAACATAAGCAAAATGTGGCCAGATTTTTTAAAGGGCTCAAGATCGCTTTATAAAATAAGCGAAATATGGCCAGATTTTTTAAAGGGTTCAAGACCGCTTTATAAAAGCCACAAATAAGCGAAATATGGCTAGATTCTTTAAATGGACTCAAGCCTGTTTTGTAAAATAAGCAAATTATGGCTTGATTTTTTAAATGGGTTCAAGCCCACTTCGTAAAAAAAGCAAAATATGGCCAGATTTGTTAAAGAAACTCAAGTAGTGTGTCCGATAAATATAAAAAATTCATAATTGAACTACAATTCATATTCATTCAAAATTTTCACATTAAGAAAATATTTATTCAAATATTTATTCAAACTTTTGGGCTTTTAAAAATATTTATTTGTGAATATTTTATGATTATTTTATGATTTTTTCACATTTATTTTTATTCATACAAAATGTAAAGTAAAAAAGAAAGTAAAAAATAAATTTACATATCGTTATTAATATCCAGATAAAAAAAACTTACAACTTTTGAAAAAATTTTAGAAAACAAATTTTTTATTTAAAAGTCTTTTAATCACAACAATAGTTCTTTTTGTGATATATAATTTTCATTCTCTATATTTTTGCGAACCAAAAAGATACAGTAAAATCGAACATTGCAATTTCGTACGGATTATAATAATAGTAATGTTAATTTTATAAGATATTTTAAGTGCTTTGGCATCTCGTGGATTGTAAATAAAATATATTATTTAATTAATATATTTAATCATATTAATTAATAGATTTAATTAATAGATTCCTCAGAATATCCAATAAAAGCATTGGCAATAGCTCTCATTTTCTCCTCGGTATCATCGTGTTTCTTAAACCAAGCTCGAAGTCTGAATTTTAGTGTGTAAAGTGGGGATGAATGCAAAATCGAAAATATTCGTAATCACTTTCACAAATATATTCATTCAAATCGCATAAAAAGTATTTATTTAATTTTCCATGAATATGAAAAAAGTAGTATTTGTACTCGTATTCATATTCATTATTTATTCATTCATTTCAATATTGGATGTATTCATCGGACATACATAGTTGTGCCTGCAACGGTGAAGTACACGAGACGGCTGGAAGGCCATCAATCGGCTGGATCGCGCCAATAAAAGCTGGCGGAATCCTTTTATTTTCACAGTACTTATGGTCTCTTTAGTACTACGAGAGTCGTATTTCGAAAATCGTAAAGTGCAATAATTACAGGAAAGAGATCTCTCGTTTCCCGTTAAACAACATAACTCTCGCTGCCGGACCTGGCAAACATAATTACACGTTTTTACCGAGATAACGTATGCGAACGTGACCGTAGCTTTTCATTAGCGATGTGCAAAATTCAACTGAAAAATTTCTACATTCCTATAAATTTATAATTAATTGAAAAATTAATTTATTTAAAATTACATCGAATGATTTCACTTATACGACGAGAGATATAAATCAAATATTTAATAAGATAAAAAA
>NW_012026843.1:520012-544476 GCF_000956235.1 Wasmannia auropunctata | reverse complement strand
ACATATATACATATATATATATATATATCGTCAGAATGTAGAGAGAACGAGATCGAATATCGGAAGAATACGATCTGTGTACACTTTAATTTAAGCCCAATTTCTTTATCAATGAGCGGTAAAAATCTGCGCGTAACGATTGTAAGTTATCTGTATGCTATTTTTGAAATCCATCTCGAAACTCGCTCCGAAGCGCGTTCGCAATTACGAGATCAAACGGAAATAAACTGCATTTCCACGATTTAATTCTCCGCACATTTAATTCTCGCATATAGAATATTTTTGTCAGGTTAAAAAAATAACAGACTGATTTTGCGAGAGCCACGGATTTTCGTAGGACTGTGAATCACGCTTCGTGTCTGGAACCGACGCCGACGTTTCCACATTTTATGACGATCGATCGCGCGGATTCGCGCGCGACGCTCGGGGAGATCGTCACAGCGCGCCGCGTTTCCGTATTCAGTCTTATTTCATTCCCATGCAGGAAGGATGCCGTTAACTTTTAACGGTCGGTTAATACGACGTCGCGTTCTGCGACTCGTTTCTAACAGCCAGTTTGAATGCTGAGGGTCAGGAAATATCTTTTGATGATGTAGTAACCGCATAACACACCGACGATCGTCGAGCGTTGAACATTCTTCACAGTATCAAATGGCACTAGCGTCTTGAAGACAACTTGATATAGCATAAGATATAGAGCAACAAACGCATCTCGGAAATTACGCGTGACTTAAGTGCACATCTTTTCGCGTACAAATTGAATATTTTTCTTCTAGCAAAAATCCATTTTACATCATTTTTTTCCGTAATTTTCTCACTATCAGTATTAACATATAAATCAATGCAATTATTGCAACAGATAAATCAGTACAATTATTGATGCGAAATTGTAAACTAATTAGAGTAACTCTTTGGTAATAACTGGTATATGCAACATGTAAATTTAGCGTGTCTATTGGGGCTCGTGAAATATATACTATACGTGTAAATGTTCCGAAATTTATAATACGTACATAATTCATTATTCTTTTGTATTATCATAATTCATAGAACATATGGAACGAATCAAAATGTGTGATTAATATATATGATTATTAATAATAATTTTCCTAAGGGAGAGCAAAAATATATATTTCATTGGCAATTAATTGGAAGACACATAAGCAGCATTGAGATATTTAATCAAGCGATCATTATCATTTCTAACAACAGCTATTATGCGTAACATTTTACTTATAATTTATAACGTTTCGATATTTTTTTATTAAATTAATTCAAAATTTTTTTTTCTTCATTTCGTATTTACAGATAAATCGTCGATAGCAGAATATTTATACGTCCTATTTATTTACTGATTGCGTACAACGCGCTTGGCATAACGTATCAGTAAATTTTCAGAGACACCTGCAAAGCATTTCCACAAAATTCTGAATTGGAAACGGGGTCGTGTCGATTTTCAACTGTAGCTTTCATCCTCTTGTATTTACAGTCGAACGTTTTTTAGCTCTTTTTGCTCGATTCCATCGCATTTGTCGCTCGCGTGCGAATCGGTAGCAAACATTTCGCATTTCAGCCGTCAAAAAAAATAGGGGACTGATCATTATCGGGCGACTGTTAGTAGCTGCGTGCATGCTCGCTTGCGCGCGGAAGCTAAGCCGAACGGAACGCGTATCACGGTTCGTACTAATTTCCGTTTTAATTAACATTGCATTTGCGTAATTAATCGCTGTCAACGGCTTAGATGGCGCGGCTTAGGTGCATATCGTAGCCGTGCATATCCCGATATCTAATGATATAAACGATGCCGCAGCACCGATCTTTGCATTGTCGTTGCACATCGTCGCATCGATATCGGTCAAGGTAATTAATCATTACGGATTTGTCAATGCTCGATTATTGGCTGCGCTTGATCGATGGAAAATGTGGAGAGAAGTAACTACTTACTACTCTATATCATCCTTAAATTCGTGTATAAACAGGTTGAGCCTTGATCGGTCTGTAAAGACGATTCTAAGATAAATTTCCTTCCTTTTTAAAGCAAGAAGCGTATATACTACAAAAAATTTATCACCCGAATCGATCTAATTTTTTCCCACTGTCGGATTCACTTGAATACAGGGGATATATGTCCTAAATCCTAATTTTATGACAAAGAATTCCAATTAAAAATTTATGTAACCCACAAGCTGATAGGTATTATAAGCTGATAGGTATTATAAATGTAGAAAAAATTAATTTTAATTTATCGCTTTACTTTATCGTTTTTTAATAGTATAAATTATAGCTCTTTTTGTTTGTCATCTATTAATGTAGCTAATATTAAATTACTTGGAATGTCAAGATAATTTCTCAACCAAATCATGTACACGAACTTGTACAGACGATACGGTTAGTACTATCAATTAGGAGATGGTATGCAATATGCAAATTTGGTGTAGGTGTTTATTGTATGTGGAGACGGTAACTTCCTCGCGGAAGTACCGGTTGATTAATGCTATCCTATTTGGTAGCGAGCTTCCTCACCGGACGAGAATCTTCTCTACGGCCCCTACACAAGCAGAGGTAATCGATCGCGATCTTTTACACCAAGCCCGCGTTTTATAAAGAATTTTGATCGACCTAAATTCATTAGAGATTAAATCATGACGTTTCCGTTGGTTGTTATCTGACTTTAAGTCTCCACTTTAGTGTGGACGCGATTCTTGTCTCCTCGATAAATAGCGGGCCTTCTTTTTTCATCGTGGAACAAAAGTCGGGAAAGAATTTGATTATCACTTGTAATTAAAGTAAGAAGAGCGGTAAAACGAGTTACGCAAACTCCAAATAATCGAATCTTCCGTTCGAGTAGAAGTAGCAGTTCTATTTCAAAGGATTTCTACGATAGTATCGTACTGATCAAGAGAAACATTATCCGTCTCTTTTTTCCCTTACGTAAGAATATCCGTATTTAATTAAGACTTGCTTACGGACTATCAATGGCAAATTACAAATATATGAATCTAATCTTTTAATTGAAATAGTTTAATATAATATAATAATTATTCAATTTATGTATAATAATAATAATCTATATCTTTAAAAAATTGAAAAATCCTTGTATCTTATGATTTTTTAAAGGCGTTTAAATACATCTCACCAGATTTACACTATATTAAAATAATGTTTTTCTTTTTGAATGAAACTAATAAAATTAATAAATGCTAGATATAAGTAAAGATATTATTCATCTTAATAATAATTTCTATAACAATTTCGCGATTTAATTAATCAATTATTTAATTTCATATTCTCATTTTATTTGTTGCCGATATGACAGTTATACTCTCAATTATTAAGCACAAATCAATGATTCCTGCTTAAAAATTGAGAGTATATAATCATCATATCATTAATCATTTAGTTACTTCAGTTCCGAAAAGTTTGTGGCATTATTTATGAATTTGTATTGTGAGACTTTTGCGGCCAAGAAAAGATTGGAGAATTGCTGCGTCGTGTAAAAATGATATTTCCATCATCTAATACTGCTCGTCGATCGAAGAGCCAAACGAGTAATGGCAGATGTTATAGCAAGTTCGTGGAGCGGATGTGACACGATCTAATCCGGAGACGGAGGGGGGGGGAGGGGTATAGCAGCGTAGCTCCCGATTCCATCACAAAATTGGACGACACCGTGCCGCTGTCACGGTAGGGAATCGCGGAAGTTATTTAACGTATTAACTCCCTGCTTGTTATTTTAGCTGCGGATGCGTTGCACCTCGAGGGAGAGCGAATCCAGTTTCCAAGAGTTGCACGTTGGCAATTTCTGATGTTCTTGACTTCCTCGGCTCCCCTCGAGGCGCGCTCGCGCTCGAGATCTACTACTGTCACCGATAGTACACACGTAGAACAATCTTGAAAACACACGCACGCGATGGATCTGCACAAATCGGCACATGCAAATTCTATTCTAAACAGTTACGTCAAGTACGTATGTATATATAACTAAAACTTTAATATGTAATCTCATAAATATTTGTTATATCAGAAATATTTATTAGTTTCCGAAGTTTTACTCGTGCGAGTATCAATCAATAAAATATATACACGAAAGTCTTCAATCATGTAACTTTATAAACACAAACTTAAAAGATATTTTTGTAAATATCAAGATATATGTGGAAGTTAGTATTATTATCAATGTTTTCCAGCGAAAATTGACATCTAATTGTAAGTACAAAGCAAGACTGAAATTTTCTTTGTGACAGCTGTTCTTTTTTATAGAACATAATGCCCAAATATAAACTACTATATAATTCTTGGGACTAAGTACCCGAGTGATTTTAAAGTCATAAATTAGGATATACTTTTCACGAGATATGTGCGACTTATACATTTCTTTGCTCGCCAATGTAATATTTTAGAAATGTAAGACATATTTCGATATGTATAAGCGAAGAATATCGCGAGTCTAAAGAAAAACAGACGTATGTCTTATATTGTCAAGCTTGTAAGACTAGGTACTGCACGTGGCTTACAACTGATGTTGAGAATGCCGTATATTGACGGACGCGTTCCGGGATCTGTTTTATTGAGGCCAGATAACGGATCTCCATAATACCGCCGACCTCCTCCTCTCACTTTTCTATTACCCGTCTCGTTCTCGAGCAGGCATTGTCGTCTGCGATGGCTTTTCAAGATAAATGAGTTTTGAGACAATAGGGTTGACATTTAGGGCTGACAATACTCGACGGTACGAATGCGGAACGTGACTGGATAAAACGCGTCTAGGGATTGTGAAAAGTTAGAGCTACGGTGATATAGTTGAATGTCGTAAGATACAGGTAAGAAATCCAATTTCGGGGAAGGAAATCGAGCAGTTTTAAACTACATATATATATATATATATATATATATACATATATCCATTTCCGTAATTGTGCATACTTGGACGTGTAATTTATTTTGTAATTATTACATCAAGTATCAACTGAGTTACTTGTTTAACTGAAAACGCAGGCTGTGCGAGAACGGTGATGCATTTTATTTAATTTTATTGCCTTTTTGAGTGTTTGCTTATAATAAAACCGGATAATAATTATCCTGGGCGGCAACACGGTTCGCGTAAATGCTACTACATGAAGCATAACATAAAGTTTCATCACGGTATGGCAATGTGTAAAATTCTTTTGAAAATGAGAATATGAAGTTAAATAACTGGAATTACAAAGGAAGGCGTATGCAGCTAATAAATTAATTAATCATTATATTACTTCAAGCGCATACGATTCATCTTGTATTAACGCAAAATACGAGTATTATTATACCAGAATTGAATCACGTTGAATTATGATTGATTATAAAATTCAAGATTTTTTAATCTATTTTTTGCGGCGACAATTATAAATTAAATTTTATAAATGTGCCGTAATTTTGATTATTAATAACGCAAATTATTTCCCATAACGATATTCACAGAATAATAATTATCATTAAGAATCTCCTGCTTTAATTCGCCAGAAGATAAATTTGGAAGATAAGCCAGCCACAGGAGGAAAAAAAAGTAAAAAATTTAAAGGAGGACTCATCTAGTCTCGAGGCCTCGGCATATTATTAACTGCCGTACATGGAGATACAATATATACCTTACTCCCAGAGATGCTGGAAAGTTATGGAATGGGCTTGACCTGTAATTTACCTACTAAGTGTTTGCGTACCTGCCTGCGCAGTATGTAAAGTTAACTAATTAAACACTTAACGGAAGTTTCGAACAAATTAAACGAATACCAGGCTGTACTAGGCGTCATTAAACATTCCTCGAAGTTTTTATTACTTTTTTTTTGTTCCGCACCGCGGAAGTACCAGTCGACATTTTGCGATTGCCTTGCGAGTCACTTTGGTGTATTTTAGGAATTCCCCGTAAAATATCATCGTCGGAAATATGCCGCGTTCCATGAGAGATATAATCTACTTGGCGGAGGAGGCCAGAAAGAAAAAAAAAACAGAAGCCGCCTTTAAGAGTTTATTCCGCGGAAGTTAGTCTAACTAGTTAAACTCGGTTTAAGAAGATTTAAATGTGTTTTGCACTTCTTCATTATTTAGTTCGCAGTCTCGGCAGCCCATTCTCTCCCCGGTTTCCGGAGTGGAATGAAATAAAAACGCGATTGTGCATAAAAACATCGGTTTTTCGTTTTCAGGCTGTCTGCGAGGAAGCAGGCGGACCGTCCGCGAAATGCACTAGCCGTGCAATTACAAATGCGAATTACGTCGTGTTCCGGGCGCTTTTACTAAAATACGGAAACAAATAGCCGATTTATTTGCGCATTTGCATAAAACACGGATGGCGCAGCCTCTGATACGCATCTAATTATAATTCAATGAAATATTCTACTTGCAATAAAATGGCATCGATATTTTTAAGTTCGGTTATAACGCGCTCGCGATATAAAATCGGGCCGCGGTATAAATTAGCGGATAAACTTACGATAAATTTCGTCGGTTTGCGATCGATAAGCTAGTTATAATGTCGCATATTTTACTGCTTATTAGAGCATGCTTTTAACGTCTACCATTATCTTACATTAGTTGCGCATATCTTAAGAGGAGAATGCCATATGCTTAACATTAGAAAATTAATAAAGGAAGTTAATAATCTCAACATTAGGAAATTAAGAAAATAAAATATATGCAATATTCGCGCATATGAAATGGGATGTTAGTTACAATCATTGTACAGCAGAAAGGACTTGCTTTTCAGTAGTGTTAATTGCGCATTTATCGCGAAAATTTTCTCTTGAAACTGAACACGTTCAGTTGGATCTTCCTGGAATAAACGTAGCATCCAACTTTTTCTTATAACTAAATTTTACAATATGTTTATAATGCACAAGCATTTTTCTATTAAAATACGATAGTTTTCATAAAAATAAAAGGTTGCAATGTTTTTTCAAAAAATCTTGAAATAACATGCTGTTTGAATTTGTCATTACATCGGGAAAATCGCTGGTCACAATCTCTAAATATCTGATAATTTATTTCAACGTTGTCGTAATTGATGAACTCGTCGAGTGATTTCGCTTAATTGAGTTCTTATCTCATCAACCGTCGTGCGGAAGCTCCGTATCGTTTTAGCGCGACGATCGTGAAACAATTTCCCTGTGGAGAGCACGACACGATAATGACCTCGGCGGCCTTACACGCGGAGTTAATCGGCGAAGGTTTAAATTTGTGCGCGCGAAGGAAGGAGGTAAAGTAGGAGAGGCTAATGAGATAGAGAGAATATGGCGGTAGAAGGGGGAGGAGAGACGCGAGAGGCAAAAAGAGCATGCATGAGAATCAAGGTAATCGCGAGGCGGGCCGTCTATGGTAAATAAAAGGGATTATGCGCGATTCGTTAAAGGGCATTTTCACGGCGCGAGGGTAGGCCGTGGCGGTACAAAATCGTTTTCATTTGCAAGCTGTTACTAGCGCAGCATCTGCTGCTAAACGCTGTAAACAGCTTTACTCGACTCGTAATGGCGGAAGGAGCGTAGTTTAACTTCGGAATAAGACGGCCTAAGAGGCTTTCGACGTCGGCAGCTATATATACGGGCTACTCGCGTCGGAATGTAAGCGCAATAATAGAGAGTGGTCATTCACCACATTCCATTGCCCGTGTGGAAAGATTCTCCCCCTTCCCTCGTACGTTTTCCTTGTCGGGTCGCGTTTACGGTCGGAATTTTTCAGAATCCGTGATGACGTATTGTCAAAGTTGTCCAGGCAATTTGAGCGATTGTCGAAAATATCAGCGATTCGAAGCGCATGATCGCTTTAATGGGCCCGAACACGATGATGCACGTCCCATTAAATCACGAATATGGTATTGTTCTCGCACTTCGACTGTAAACCCGTCGTTTATGTTGCGATAACGGTGGTAATTGTTGCGACTGGAAACGTGTCGCACGACAGTATTGTAGAGCCATCACCTCCGCGTCAACTGTTATTATGTTAGATTCATTTTTCTACTTTATTGTTTTTTTCCTTCACTGGTCTTGAATTACATGGGCTATTTTAAGGCAACGATCGTTCTTCTGCGATATGTAGAATGCGTTTCACATGAGACAAATTTATAGTTTTATAGTTTTTGAGACAAGTTCATAATTTTCTTTACTTACAATTTAATATATCGCAAATTTGATGTATTTCGTGATGAGTTCTTACAATAATTGTTTTTATTGAGAGAAAGTGAGTAATCTTGTTATACGAGTTTCCATCTAAATGTTTTTGCAACGCTGATTTATCGGAGGAGAGAGAGATTAATAATCTAGTTGATTAATGAGTACGAAGTTTGGGCAAGAAAGCTTGAAATTTATTATTCGTATTGTTACAATCGAATGTGGAGCGAGAGCTTGACGAGGGAAATATGGAAATCGAGGTATTGTAAAAGAGGAAGAGTTCGAAGGGGGACGAAAGAAGAGCACATTGATAGAATAATTTCCGTCCTCGTTTTGTTTCAACGAACGACAATGTGGACACTCGGCTGGTGGATTGCGTAAAAAGAATAAAAATTACACGGGTTTGATTCAATGGAAATTCAGGAATACCATATCGTTTCACTTTTAATAACATGCCTGCATCGCGATTTCGTTTCTTTCTGAACGCGCTTTTGTCCCACCAATTGCATTGTCTACGCAAATTGTCCGCCCCACTCGTTGATTCAATCGATTCAATTTATTTTAATCGAGGTATAGACTCGTGACAATCTCGCGCGAAAGCAGGTTTAAAATTTTCAATGGCGCGCGATATTCCCTATTATTTATTTTATACATTATTTTTACGGATATAAGAAACTGGTTTTCTCTCTCTCATTCTAAAAAAGAGACAAATAGTCGAAAAATACAAACTTCATCATAAAACATTAATATCATTTTGCCAATTATTACATCATATATCGCGCATGTGATGTGCTTTGCCGTTTCTATATGTGTAAAATTCAATTAATGGAAAATGTCGCCATCGACATGAAACTTGGCACATCATAAAAATGATGATATTTGCTCCTACGTGTTTTCCACTTCCAACTATGTCTGGTATCTCGAGATACTTTTGCCCTCTTCTCGTCCTCTTTCGCTTAAGTACACGCGACATTCTTTGTAGAGATGGCCCTTCGCGTTACGAGCCGCTATTTTATTACTAAAGTTATTTGTCTTTCAAGAAGGCCCTTTGTTACCATCCCTTTGTTCTCTCACTTTATTGACTCATCCTCTTCATTGTTGACCGCGACATTTTGATGGTAACGGCCGGGATAAAGATTGAACATAGATTTCGAAGTGAGTTCTTACATGGACCTTAAAATCCTGTCGAATGGCGCAATATCTCTTTTCGGTTATATAACTGTTTCCTTCCGCGATTGAAACGAATTATACGCAGGGAAGCAATTTCGAAAGGGATTCGTCAGCATTCTATCAAAAATTCTCAGATAGGTAGATTTCAAAATTGAAAATATTTCAAATTGGTTTACCAACGATGCAAAATATTACGTTTACTACGATATTTCCACGTTCAACATGTTTACTACAAGTTGATATCAAATTTGAATTATTAACGCAATACGCTATGATTATGAACATAGATAATTACATTAATAATTCATATACAGCTATATATTATGTAAATTTCTTGTGAGAGAAGAATAATATTTTTCATAGAATAATTTATCTCACATCGTTCACAGATTATAGGAATTTTTGTTTTTGTTATTTAGTACTTTGTTGTTCGGTACTTGTTCTAAATGTCTTGCGGAAGTCTGAAATATCGTGCGCCCGTTAGTAAGCATCGACACTTCGGTTAAAAAAATAGCGCGTGGTCGCGGCCGGCCGAGATTTGTTTGCTCGGGAAAGTCCGGATTCGAGAAAGTCCGAAAACCAATATTGTCGAAACCAAAGGAAGCAGTGGCTTAGGTCCACCAGCCCAACGGGGTCGGCTCCGCGCACCTACCTCCCTCCCCTTCACCCCCGCTTTCCCTCTCCATCCGCAAGTTGCAATATTTCACTGCCGTTTGGTAAACATCTCTTCTCGCAGAGCACCAAGTGTATTACACAACCCCAGTGCTAACGGTTCCCCAATAACCATTTCTCTTTCCAAGATTTCGTCGGTGCTGTCGCATTGTTGGCGAAGCGTAATACTTTAAGTAATTACCTGTATTGTACACCCGCAACACATGCACACTTATACACGTTTTTCACTTTGCACATGCACCTACGTGGTTGAAAAATTTGTGTTGAATTTAACACACCTCACATGTCTCGAACGGTCTACTCAAATTTTTATGTTAATTTAACGCAAGATGAATATGTTAAAAAGTAACAATTAAGTGAAAATTAATACCAAAAATGTTACACTTTAATACAATTTGGAAACAAATTATGAAAACATTATTCTTCAGTAAAATTAACACTTATAACGTGTAAAATTAACGAATATATTTATCTTTTATTTATTTATCTTAGAATTTACGGTTTAAAATTACTTTATTTTTATGTCATTTATTCACTTACTTATAAATTTTGTTATTTTGACACTGAGAAATGTTGATTTAACATAAAATATTAATTTATAATATATATTAATATTAATATATATTATAAATATATTTGAATATATAGCACAAAATATTATAACATAATCACATTATGTTAAAAATTCGACACACAATTTTAACAAGAACGTGAGTGAATCGTTTCCAACATAAATAGAAAATATTTTATACTGCGTATGTTTCTTATCGTTGTTTATACCGTTAAAACCGTTGTTTATAAATTTATTTCTAATTATCTGGTTTTTTTTCGATAGTGTGAGATCGTATTTTTCTACATATTACGCTAATGATACATTTTTTGTGCTGTAAGTGCTGTATTTCTGATACAAGAAAACATGTAGATATTCTAACAATTCAATTCTTTGTGCTATTTATATAAACTATTATATAAGTTTTAATGTTGGGCAAGAAATTTATTTGAATATTGAAAATATAGCGGAAAAACTGCTTTTAATAAATTTCATTACTTTTTTTGCTTGTTAAAGGATTAACGCTTTAAGAAGCATAAAAAGTGCTGGAACAAAAGTTATTGTCAGTGCAATTATATCTGCAATAACATTCTCGTATTCATTTCGCAAAATCAGAAAGCGATAATTGCTCTCTCGCGAGAAGGCGTATATTTGAGATTCCTTTTGACTTTTGCGTTTTCCTTTTGTATTAAAGCGCAAATTTTGATCAAACATCGAGAATCGCGGCTGCGCCGATTATCAATATCTCGGACAGCTCGCGCTGCTGAAGCCTGAATCCGCTGCAGCATCGAGGTAAAGCGTTGATTAAATGCGCTCCGACTGCTTTATCACGAGCACGCTACCTATTCAGCTCACTTCGCACGAGAGCATAAATAAACTTTGTAGTGTGCGCAGAATAAGCTTGCGATATGAGCTTCAGGTGAGCTACTTCTGTGAACAGCGTGCGTTAAGCAATTTTCGATTTGTCAAATGGAAATTCCACACTCCACGGGTATTCATCACGGACGTTCTCTCTCTTTATTAAGTGCTGTGTTACAATTAATGAGCTAATTATAATTATTTAGTTCAAGTTCGTGCGAGAGGAATCTCCGGCGTTTAAAACCCGTCCATTTCAAACGGCTGCAGGCGCTCTTCGCCGCGAAGCATCTCCCGAGCTTTAATCTCGATACGTATCGACAAGGGATTACACGACCGGAATACTAAAAGCCGGCGATGTCGTCTTAAACAACTTGGAAGGCGAGAGGAAATAAAAAAGCGGTCTGACTGATACAAATGACCGGCTTGTTATTAAGATGCCTCATTCGCGAGACGCGGATCCATTTATATGCGTTAAGACACCGTAGCTTTCCCGGGGAAAACTTTTAACGAGCGCGGACAGCATGGGTTTCGCGCGCGCGCGCGCTCGCACGCGCGCGCGGAACGGAGCGGACCGGGGCGGGAGCGCGGTCTCGGCGTGGAAACTCGAGAAAGTTTTAATCTCGGCCCCGACTGCAGCCGCGGCCGAGGCTTGTAACGCTTTACGGTGAGTACCCGAGAAGTCGACTCGAAAGTCTAATTTTACGTTCGAATTAGCTGCGCGCCGGCGATCTCGGCCGGGGAGCGCCTTGCCGACGCGGCGCGGCGCGGCGCGGCGCGGCGAGAAGGCATTTCACAGGGTACGTCGGAGTGGGCCGGATTCTTTTCGCTTTTCGCGTCCGGTCTTCATCGGGTCGGATTTACGAAAGGCGGCCGGGCTTGAGGCCATTCATAATGCCACGCGCCAGGTGCGCGCCCGGCTCGTAACTTTCAGCCTCCGCCGCCCCTGTAACCTACATTATTGATCCATTCGTGTACAGAACACTCGACTCGTGTACAGAACGTAACGCGTATAAGCGCCTTTCTTTCATCCTTCCCTCGCCGTCGCTCGACGAGGGGCCAAATGTCCGAGAGCACAATAAAGCCGCGCGTCGCGTCGCGTCGCGCCCGCGTATCGCGCGCGCAACACACGCGCGCTTCTTTCCTTTTGTACCTGACGATACCAGATATCGCAAGTAATTCGATCGTGCAGTGAAAGAAAAAAAAAAAGATATCGCGCCGAATCGCGAAAGCGATGCGAACGCGCGTGCGACTTTCAAAGCGGCGCGAAAACTATAACGAATTATTGTTCCGATCTGTCACCGGGAATTGATAAAATGCTTAAAGCACGCCGTGACGCGCCGGGGGTGCGGTACGGTTGACGGGCGAGAAATATTTTCATTAACCAACTGAATTTTTCAGAATTCTATGTAACCGTATAAACGTAACGCTCGAGAAGCGTTTCAATTTCGTGACGTATGCTCTGCGGATGACAGGACACTTATATTTTTCAAATTGCCCGTACAAAGTGCCGCGTTTTTTTTTATCTCTCTCGACAACGCGCGGAGCTCCCGCAAACAGGTTTGACACGCGTATGTCGCTATCTTGTTCGAATAATAAATTTCTAACTGGTAACACGGTGCAGTCGCGAACACTTCGTTTACGGTAAACGTTGGAAAAACGAGCTCTCCTATTCGCCCCTCCCCTCCTCCCTCTCTCCGGTTAACGCACATATTTTCCATATTTTCGCTTCGCATAGAATACTCAAAATATCCCGAGCGTCTCTTTTATTTTCTGGGAAACAAAAACCTCATTTATTCATTAAAAATGTCCGATTTAACCTTAATTCTGTGAAAAAACACTTCGTCGTTTGCGGGGAGTACGTAAATCGTGATTGGTGCGCGTAGATATTTAACTGAGGAATGTGAAACTCCGCTCGTGCGGTTTTATGACATTGTTCTGCCGGGCGGTTCGAGTGTACGTGGCTATTGAATGTGGGACGTCTATTAAAAAGCCGCGAGAATTACGTACTTCATGACGTATTAATTAGTCCGGGGAGCCGGCGAAAAATTGCGAGAACAACGCATATGATAAAGTTCATTAGTTAGTTGCGCGTGTGGTATGCATAATATTCATATATAACGAAAAAAATTTGCACATTGCATTTTTATAATACTTCCCCTTTGTCACGTACAGTTGACAATCGCAACGAGAAGTGGACAATTTTCGCGTGCGTTTATTGAGAGCAATCGGTCAAGCGGTGCGCGCCCAGGCTTTCTAAATCTTTATATTGACGCAATTAAATGGAACTAGCAAAACGCGAGCCTTAACGATTAAAGAGGATATATTTGTTTACGAAGAATATCGGATTCCGCCGATAAAATATATAGAGCCTATCAAATTCCGCGTCCGTTCATCAAATGCACTGCACGCACATGTATATTAATGTGAACGAAATACGTACATAAATATCTGTGAAATGTGACGAGAGTGGAAAAAGATTGTTGATTGATTTGCAGCTGGCATGGTGCGTGATCCGTCCTGTCATCACCGCCTAGCTCTGTCGCGCCCTGTCGCTTTCTCCACTCTCCTTCCTCATCTCCCCTCTCCACCGCGCACGCTTTCTTTTTCCTTTCTCGTTTATCACGACGTTTGTTTTTCCAATAAATTTCCAAGCCCGGAGTTGAAATGAAACCCGGGCGAAATGAAGCGAAATTAATTTCACCGACGGCGTTTGAACTCATCAGGAAAATCAGCATGTCCGTCACTCCACTTAAATCGGCGGTAGGTACGCGACACGTTGGATTTGATACTGGAAGAGCGGACCGAGAGGTATATACGCGAGATGTCTGAATATTAAACTCCCCTGCGTTTGGAATACGGGGAATTTGAATTTGAAAATTTTCGGGATCAAATCAGAGTTAATTTACTGCCGCCACGGCGGGGATAACTTGCTTAAGTGTGACATTAGTTCTTCCGTGTTTTCCGCGAGAAAATCGGGCGCGTCATTTAACTGCGGGAGACACTTGATATTCTGCGGCGTAGTTTAGAAACGTGCCATTTGTACGACGCATGTTATCCGCTTTACGTCAACGTAAAGAATAGTTGTAGTTTAGCTTTATCTCTCTTCGCCACTTTAACGCGTGTTAAAGAGACTGTCTTTACATTTTTATTACTAAATAAATTTATTATCTAAAAATGGAGAAAATATTATCTATTGTATAATAATTATAATTTGAATAAGACCGTTCATGTGATCTTTGTACACGTGTTCCGTTGCGTTATTTACATTATTTATTAAAAAAATAAATAATATAAATAATGCTTACAAAAGTTACAAAATCTTTTGAACTACTCAAGCATTAAATATCACTCTTGTTAGCATTAATTTTGAAATCTCGTCCAACTGCATACGGCTGGCTTCTTGTGTCAAACCGCGTGCGTTAAAAATTAATTCAACTCGTATATAACAAATACAGAATAGTTATTAATAATTTTCAACGTTGCCGGCGCGCTACTTTATCCCGTTTTCAGTGCACGAACGTAAAATCCAGTTATCAAGTGCACGCGAATAATACTGGACGAAGTTGCGCCCCGTGGCCGGACAAAGAGATGCAAATTGTGATTTCATATCCAGCGGACAATGGGCTGGCGTTGCATTTGCATTTTTAATTTCTCTCAAGTGCCGGAGCTCCTCCCTCGTCGCTCAGACTCTCCGGATCGGTTATCAATTTCTCGGATATCTCGGAAGATCGCCATCGATCGGCATTTGTTTTTCGTTCTTCATAATTTACGATTGCCGACGAGACCACTCTGCGAAATTGAACGCGTAGATTTCTTGAAGCACACACGCGAATACGCACGGTCGGTACGTCGAATACACACAGGCAAAGCTTCTGGATTCTTTCAACGTGCCAAACATTATTTTCCTTTCTTACTACATAACGAGCATAGATCTACGATATTAAGATAAATATACATTGTGCGTAATAACTATTTGATTCCGGCACATTAAATAAAGTAACGTAACGCAAGTAACTTATTTTTTTTGTAAATATTATAGAATTTAATAAGCAAGATAATTGCAGAGTACTTCTCTGCGAAGATATTAAATTCTTATTAAATTCTTAGGGTTTTTCTCATAAAATTTTCTATTCTCCTTCTGCTTTACTTTAACCATGTTTACTCTTATATAGCGGTGTGAAAGTCGCAACTCTGCAATTAATTTCATTCTCTAAAATTAGAAAGCGCTTGTAGTGGGGAAATAAAGTACAACAACAAGAACACGCGGAGTTACATTATAAAACAACAATTGTGGCTGCGTAAAATTCCGCCAGCAGTTAGCGCGCCATATCGTATATCATTAGATTACGTAATCTCGCGCTTGGCGTTGTGTAATAATGGATCCTGGCAAATTTTGCTGCGTCTGAGTTAATTGCTTGCAGTAATTCAAGCCATTTGCCATAGGAACGTAATTTCAGATTAATATTTAATGTATAAGAGCTACATTTACGCGTGCAAAACCCGGCGGGCACGCGGAGTTTTTCCCCGCGATTCGCGATTTATCGAGCGTTCGGCACGATTAATCCCAGCCATACAGTTCGCGCCATCGTGCAGTCCGTTAGATTCTAAGGATTCCATCGGAAGTATCGGAACGGTCGAAAGTGTTTCCTTAAGTAAGTATTTAGTCGCGTAACTAAATGCTAAACCGGATTCGTGAGCCTCATTGCGAATTCCCCTGGTGGACTTACTTCTCCATAAACAAAAAGCCTGGGGATGGACGAAAGACGCGGGGGGAAAACGGGGACGGTATCGACCCTCTTGTGTACTATATGAGTAGAACGGAGACAAGCGTGAGCGTGCGGGGAAGGGAGGAGGGGGGGGGGGTAGGATAGAACTACCACGGACAGTGAATTTGAAAGGCTGCAAGCAAATCGATAAACGTATGCGATAAATTGCGCGTCCGCTTCTCAGATCTTTTTACGCGTGACACAAAACGGTTACGCTCGGTCAAATACTGGATCAAACGCGTTTTAATCGCGTTTCAATTATTTATTTCTTTCGCAAACTTCCCGCTCCCTCGTTGATCTAATGGACGGAGTCGCGTGAGTACACATACATAAATGCATCAGCAATCGTGACCCGTTAAGCGGCGATAATTCCACGAGAGAGGCTGCACTTTAACAAGCGTGAAACTTTGAAAGGGCAAACTCCGAATACGCTGATTCAGATTTGCTGCTCGAACTAGATCATCAATTTACAAGAGTGCGCCAGGTATACACAGATGTAAAAAAAATATATATATATGTTAATACAATACTATATGTTGTATAAGCATGGTGGAAAGAAAAATATTACAGAGCAGTGTTGCGGTTTATACTTGAGGGGTGAAAAATGACTGTGTTTTTAGTAGATAGAGATTTGGAACATCAGTGTAATCGAGACGGCTAGCCTCCTGCTGTCGCGTTTCTCCCTCAAGTAGGGCATTTATGATCCGATAAGAAAAGCAGAGGGGGATCACGAAATTGCAGAATTAACTGCCGCGACAGCGCCGATGTACTCGAGATACGCGAAATACATGACTTGATTCTAGAGATTGATCGGTTGAGTAGAACATAACTCTTTGGCAAACGTTCACAATTCTGAATGCCTTTAGCCTGATGAGTTTCGCATAATGTAGCGCATATGTCTAGCAAAATGAGACATTTAACTCGAGGATAAAGTTGTTAATTAGTATCGATATTTAAGACATATTGTGACGTAATTTCACAATTATAATACGATTTGTAGAGATAGTCATTAGTTTTAATTAATTTTTAATAACGCATAAAAGATTATCTAATTTAATATTTATAATTAAATTTAAATTAAACAGAATATATAAAATTATATGATTATCACTTTAATGGCACTTTGAATTCAAGATTTATTAAAATGACGCCTTCGTTTATTATTATGTTATAAAGCAAAAGATTATTTATTTCTTTTCAAATATATAGCTAACAAAACTATTTCGAGTTTTCCTTATTTTCATAAGTTTTGTTATTTTACGTCTTGCATTGTTCGAACGGATGTATCTCGAAGTTCCATCACAAAATATTACGCTACATTTTCCAATAAATTTTTAATTGAGATAATACATTGGTTTCATTACTTTGTAGCAAAGGAAGGAAGAACGAAATTGACGCGAAAGTCGGTCGAGGGACTAGGGCCGGGCCAAGGAAAAAGGAGGGCGAGGGTTAGCGAATTGTAGTGGAGAGTGGAAGGAAGAGAAATACAGGGTGTTCAGGATCTATTCTTACTATATCTTTTAATGATAAAATCTTTCTTCAATTGAAAATTAATTTTTTTCTTATCGAAGAGATCGTGGAAAATTATAATTTGTCAAAACTTCTCAATCTGTAGCACATCACATACTTCTATCATTAAAATTCTATTGAAAATAATAAACTTTACTTATAAAAAAAACTCGAAAATGTTTTTTATCCACTATCTAAGTTCTCTTTCCTTTTGTTTTCGTTATTTACAATTCAGAATTTATTTTTTCCCGGATACTTTTATTGAGGAAAAGTTTCGAATTTCAAATTGTTGAAAAATTTGTCGTTAAAAATTAATGTGATAGAGATGGTACGCCCTATAGAAGGAGAAATAGAGGACAGGAAGGGAGAGTGGAAGCGCGCAAAGGATGATGTAAGTTTCTAACCAAGCGAACAATTCTATTCCCCCGATTTCGACTACGACTCGCCTCGCCAGCGTCAGCGCGAATTGATGTTTGCCTCCGTTCAAGCGAGAAACGCCACCCTCCGTTTTTATACCATTAGGAGAACGTCTCGTGGTTCCGTTATGTACGAAGATGGAACTGAGGAACGGGGGGGGGGAGGGAGGGAGGAAGAGGGTGTTGACAACGTCAAAAGTCTTTTCACTGCCGCGTATGATCCCGGTAATGCCGTCGATTAAAGGATATCACTGGTCTCATTATAATGATCACTACAGAGCATTAATTCCAGAAGAATGACGTTACAAAATTATAATTGTCTGGATAAAATGTGGAATCTTAATTGATTTAATCTACCGTTATTGGACATTTAACAGATTGTTAGAAAGCAATTTTAAGGAACGTCTTTAATCTCACCTTTAATCCGTGCGAATCGAAACATCAAAAACGTTCGAGTGGCATTCGCTGTGTCATTTATGTTCGTGTTTAGTGACGAATCGGTTTTTCGCGAAGTTCAGCTTGAACAACAAATTCGATGTAGTCGACACTGCGACGTCGGCCGAGGTTCCAAGCTAGTCAGACTGCTTAATTTATATTCTCGCACGGTTATGGGTTGCAGACTCGATTATCGGTTGAGAGAATCGGCAACAGAGTAACATTGCTTACTATCGAAATAGGCCAGGAAGCGAGCCCCGGCATACTCCGCCCTGTTCCTATTAGTTATAAGTGGCAGCAACAACTTTACGGCGCATTGACATATAAGTTACCAACCAGGTCCCGCTGCTCTCTGCTGCCGTATAAACTTAGTTAAAATCTGATCTCATGTCCTTGCAAAACAGAAGAGAGAATAAGAGAGAGAGAGAGAGAGAGAGAGAGAGAGAAAATTACAACTTTTCTGAGACACACATTATAAATCAGATAAATTTCCCGGCGCATGCAATTATATATTTAAAATAAAACGGAAAAGATTGTGAAAATAAAATCTTTGCATTATAATATCTAATGTTTTATTGCAATTTTATATTGCATATTTATAAACCGCGTTATATTACGTGTAGATTATAATTAATCTCTGTTAAGGATAAGTAATATTAATTTTTCAGCTTTTTTAACATTTCAGTAGAAAAAGTCTACGTGTCAGACTTAAATGAATTCAAAGAATCAATTTAATAATCTGTGACATGGACTGGTTGTATAAATATATTTAATACAAAGTCTCTCTTTTTGATACGCTAATGTTAATTAAATCTTATCTCAAATAAAACTGAGATAAGATTGAAATTCGAATTTGATTTGTAGAGAGTATATGTATTTAACGTTGAAGCTGAAACGCAGTTGCGGGAAACGATGGTCTGTCGTTGAATTCGCGTCGAAAAAAAAATTCAGCTTTAAATCGCTCAAAAATATCTGCGTGTGAACGAACCTTCGTGTAGTGGAACGAGCCTGCGAGAGTCATTGCGGTTTACCATCAACGACAGAGCCAGTCGACTATATAAATTCGAAGGCAGCCATTTCTGCAGGCGCGTTCCTCCGCCTCGTCACTTCGTCGCTCCACGACGCGATTTTAAAGCGCTACTGTCGGTTCGCCCGGTTTGCGCCCGGTTGTGCGATATAGCGGTGGCCTGGTATGATTCCCGCGGAAAATCATGAATATATTCAAGAGGCACGAAATTTCAGGAGGGTCGTTCGTTTGCCGCCGTGACTGTTGAGGGTCGAGAGCCGATCGGCCGAATACGGAGGGTCGGAGTCTCCTTAGAAGGGTTTGATTTCCGCCCTACAGCAAATAATTTACATTGGCCATCACGGAAGATGTATGACCGTAATCTTATAATTATCGTCTCGCAAGACGGAACCGTTTACGCACGTTATAATTTTAAATGTATTTTCCCCATCTTCGTTGCATTTGTGCGCTGAATCAACGTTTTAATCTCATACTAAGAAACTACAACATTTAATTATATAATATAGACAAAATTTAAGAAGTTTTCTTTTAGAAAAATTTGAAGAAATTAGAGAAGAGGCATTTGTTGTATCAAACTTTTTTAAAAGAGATTTTAGAAATAATTTTCAATGAACGAATATTCTTGAATGTATTTTTTTGTATAAAAAAAATTCTAAATTTTGTAAATATATAAATCTATGTTTACTTTATCAATCTTTAATTAACCAATTGTAATACCGTAAAATTATAATGCAAAACCGATACCGCTACTTACTTGTATAACATCTTTACAGTTTAATTGTCGAAAATATTTAACTGTTAAAATAATTCTTTAATTTTTACTTGTTTCTGAATTTGGGATTTATAAATTATTACGATACTAAAACACAATTAAATATTAATCTGTTATTTTTGTCTTATACGATTTTTACAATTTTTACTTTTGTAGCGCTCCGCGCGCTCTCGCAGCAATCACGACGATTATTGCTCATATTGGGAAAGTCGCGTTGTCAACAAGGGCTATTCGTATGCCGATTTACGCGGCTTTTCTACGCAGGTTTATCGTTACCCAGGCAGCAGGTGCATGGCAACTAGGGGTAGCGACTCTCACGTGAAAATACAATGTCGGCTTTCGCGAAAGCCTCGCAGTTGCCGGTGAAAAAATGTTGGAAAATGTTGAAGGGATGGCGAAGCTGTGGCTCCTTCCAGGAAATTGAATTTACAATTTCGCCCCCTCCCCCCTCCTTTAAATGTCCTCTTTTGTCGGATAAAAGCTGCCTGCCCATAATACGCCGACATGTCAACAGCTCGCTCGCTCGCTCACTCGTCGAGCTTTTCTATGGAAACGCTTGGTCCTACAATGCGGCTCGCCTCTGACATCGACCTTCATAAACGACGTCGAGCTATCCTCCACCTCAACCCTCTTTATTCGGCTTTTCGTTGCCCTTCCTCCCCTCCCCTCCTCCCCGCGACGCCCTCTCCCGCGACGCTCCTCTCACCCCTTCCGAAAATTGTGGCGAGATTAATTCTTTCCTCTTTCCCTGTCTCTTTGTCCAGTTTCCGCGACGTTATTATTCAAAGGGATTTCTCTTTGTTTTTTTCTCTCCCTTCTTCTTTTTAGAGTTAGAAAAACACCGCTGCCGCGGGCAGATGTCGATTTTCGCACATTCACGGCCGTCATAACTGACAAACGACGTTATAATTACCCGGGATGTCGATTTAGCGATGACGCGAACGCTCGCGTCGATTATAGCAATTATTGTTTCTTGGCTGACGTATTTCAGGCACGTGCCCGCCTATATATCCCGTTATACAGGCAAATGGCTAAGTGATCCTTAAACAGGCGCCGCGTTTCGTTCAATACGCAATACCCGGCACTTGACGTGCAGTTAATTGATTAATATCGCGCGACTCGCGCGTGCGTACCGCTACGGATATACGCGATAGGATACGCAAAATAGGATCTATATGGATTTATGGATTTTATTTCGGCGTCTGCACGCCTCCCCTTTAATACCAGGAGATTTATGTAATATCGCGTGTCGGCTTAAAGTATGCGTTATCGCGTAATATTTTTATAGAGTGATATATCCCGGCGAAAATGCCGTTCAATTTTAATACAAATAATTAAATATCGATCAGCAACGTTGCAACTTCGGGACGCTTGTGATGAATGTTTCTGGCAAACAGAAAAACGGAGCAATAATGATTGAAAAAAATGTGAGAGTTATAAGAAAAATGACGTTCGATTAAATCCGTCTTTAAACGAGAGATTGATTTTTAATTTCGGAAAAAGATATCTCGAGAAAGCATGTAAATTTTTGCATGCATATTCCCGTTAATTTAAAAGTCAACATGCTTCACTAAGAATGTTGTTGCTTAATCGGGCGAAATGAAATTCCATTTTTGAATGTGGCGGGTAAATAATTTGCAAAAATATTCCGTATGAGTTTGAATATTCACGAGATTCGTATTCTGTAAAACTGCACGCATCGTGCGGGACCGATATTTTAATTTTCGGTCATAAACTGCAAACCGCAGAAAAGAAAATTGCCGGGTACGGGTTATTAATTCGTGTCCGGCAACGTTGTCCGTCACGTTGTCAAACGCACGACCAAACACACTTGAACCAGTACGTATACATGGTGGATTATTTTACGAATATAATCGATGATCGATATACTCTCTCAACATGACGACTAGCGTTCTACCGGGACATTTATTTGTCATTAACCTACGGAGATGTGACAAGGAGAACTTATATCATAGAATACTATAGAATATATTACAAAAAATATCATAGAATATCCTTAAGAGTTACAGTTATGCATGATCTGCTTCTCAATCAAATATTTTATTTATTATATGTCTATATGTGATTTGTGTTATAATATTATAAATTTCTAAGAAACTATTATACACGGAAAAAACGATTTTGTTGAAAGGTCTAAAAATTTTGCTAAAAACAGATTTGAAAATAATTTTTTGTTGAATCATCAAAATAATTTATTGGAATGTTAAAACTGATAAACATTGCTAAATGATAAAACGTTTTGTTATTCTAGCAATCATTTTGGCTTTTGCACAAAATTATTTTGTGTAAAAATTTATATTGAACAAAAATTATTTTCAAATCTAGATTCAGCAAAATTGTTTTTTCTGTGTATATATATTTATATACAATATAGAATATATATTTATAGATATGTATAATATATATTTACAGAATTTATTTACTTCAGCTTTACATAATTAGCCAAGAAGGGACTCGGTTAACAATATAATCCTTATCTCACATCCACCCTTCTGCATCCACGACCTAAACTTACGCATTCTTTATCTACATTAAAGCTTTCGATCATTAATCTATGTTTACTAAATCAATCTTTTTATCACATTCATTCGTCTATCACAGTTTGTTTCGAAATTATCATAATTATCAATGTTTCTTGTATTTCTGTTGCTGTTTACTCTGACCTAACTTCCTTCAGTTTTAATTATATATTTATATATATTTCTAAGAAATAATTTTAGATCTAATAACATGTATTTTAGAAATTTTACTTTACCTCCGTTTCTCCTTCTCGCATATCCATAAAACGTGAATAGGAAAACATATTGTGGATGTTTATGGAACGTTAAAATAAGTTACCGAAATTTTTCCTTGCTACGCCATGATTAAATAGCGGAAAACGTGTATTACAACTGACGTACGTTTTGACCGAAAAATCTTTGCGTCTTGATCGTATAAATCTACTAAAGTGGAAACCTAATTTTTAATAAAAAGACGAATAAATCTTGGTTCGCGGTTAATTAAGCAAAATAATACAGCAGCGCGGGCGGGATTTCTTGCTATGCGACCTTATTTAGCTGTATGAACTTCTCGAAGTAGAATGAGAAGGATCCTCTACAAACTGCACTTGTTGGCGAATTTTTACGGCACGTATATTCGTTTTCCTTCCGTATATTCAATGTTGACTTAAATTACAATCGTACATATTGCATTCCAGGGAAGATACGTGACTTGCTTCCGTCCATAAGTTGTTTCGCGAGTATGAAATCAATTTTCGTTAGTGCAAATAGGAGGGCAATCATTTGTCACGATCTTTGAATTTCAACTTTAAATGGTTCAACTAAAATTTCAAACTAAATTTCTCTCGACGTTCATGTGAAAATTTATTTGAAATCGAAGGGAGTGACGTCTCATTTTATCTTAAATATTTAAGGCGTAATTTGCAAAATTATTTACATTTCTATATGGTGCAGTTATAAAGCGTTAAAACCTGAATGTAAGAACTTTATTTCTTTTTATTCAAATTGTTTACACATGAAGAGGAGCCAAGAGAAATTACGCTTTTTTAGAAACATTTTATTGTACATAAAATAGGTAAACAGCGGCAAAGAAAAACCACGCGATGATAACATCCGTGTACCTTGGCAGAAATTTCATTCACCTTCTCGAGTATTGCGGCAACGCTTCCCACTTGCCTTAACGATCGCTCGAACAATGAAATTTACTATCTCTGTATAATGTATTTTTACGAGAAAACTTTACTTGTCTTTTTTTTTCCTATCTAAAAAAAGGCATGTTAAGTCGCTAACTCGCATTTCTCGAATTATTTGTTGCCGCTTTTCCGTGATATTGATTAT
The DNA here is from genome assembly GCF_000956235.1 of Wasmannia auropunctata. Classification (NCBI taxonomy): domain Eukaryota; kingdom Metazoa; phylum Arthropoda; class Insecta; order Hymenoptera; family Formicidae; genus Wasmannia; species Wasmannia auropunctata. The sequence goes on along the minus strand of NW_012026843.1, from coordinate 520,315 downwards.
CTCACTATGTTTACTTCGTTGAGCGGCTGTCATTACATATTTTGACAGTTATTATGTGTATTGAAATTTGACTTAATAATAAAATTCATTGGTCTTTTATAAAATATTACAAAGGTACATGTCCCTTCACCTTCATGTAATTGTCAAATGCTATGTCTAATTATTTGCTGTGATAATTAGACACAGCATCTGACAATTATGTATGTAACACACGAAGGTGAAAGGACATGTACTTATGTAATATTTTATAAAAGACCAATGAATTTAATTAGACACAGCTTCTGACAATTATGTATGTAACAA
>NW_012026843.1:498220-519992 GCF_000956235.1 Wasmannia auropunctata | reverse complement strand
TAATCATTGTAAAAAACATATTTCGAAATATCTGTTGATTACAAAAGATATTGTTAGCAGTATTATAATATTTTTTTATAATATTTTACTGATACCTGAAAGAAAAAAGTAAAACGAAAAATGAAAGTTATCAACTTAATGTGCCTTTTTTTAGATAGGACATAAGATATATGTAAGATATATATAAAAGTAATGAGATATTTAATATGATATTTGTATGTGTGTGTGTGTGTGTTTTATATTTCAGGGATAGTGAACAAATGGCGCGCGCGAAGCTCTGTTTTGTTCGAGTATATATAAATCTACATCTTACATCTTTACATCACAGTTTCTTTGTATGATATACAGTTTTTAAATGAGCTTACATATAGATCCGTGCTTTAGATTTCCTTGATCCAAATTCAACGTTACGTTAGCGTTATTAGTTTGCTTTGCAAGCAATTACCGTTTGACTGTGCACATGCGAAACAATCCCTTTATAGAATATGTGTTGCATATTATGATATAATCACGATTTCGCGAGCAATTCGAAGTTATATCTCATTTACGATCGGAGAGAGCTACAAAGAAATAATATCGCCCCCCCCCCTCCTATTACTAATACACTTTACAAATAATGTAGCCGCGAGGCTGCAAATTTGTGATCAATACTAATTCCATATTTGCAACTGCTTACGCAGCCGTTTTCATAGAGAATAACAATATTAAAGCTTAATAACTCTCAGCAAACATGTACGCGCTATAATTTCAGAACGAAATGCATCTGTGGAAAATCTTTGCTTTTATAATAGATGATTAGATAATAAAACTTTTAATCTAGTTCGTAGGCACGTCCGTATTTTGTGTGCTCTGGCAGTATCGTCGGCAGAAGCGGCGCACTATTTCCCCGTTAAAGTCTTTACACAGGAGGACGGCGGGAGGGGAAAGGGGGAGTGATGGTTTTGCATTGAATTTGGCGCGGTGCGTGTGATGCAGCCGGGCGAGGAAGTTCCTCTTAGAAAATAAATCTTCGGCGCAGTGGAAGTTTAATTTTATCGCCGTCACGGAGGTTCCCCCCGGGTAAGAGAAGGGCCGCCGTCTCTAAAAGGACCGGACTAAATTAAAAGAAAGGATCTGAATGAGACCACGGGTGCTGAAAGTAATCACTTTATCTGCAGCCGCCACTCCAACCCGCTGGCTAATCTGAGCCCGCGTTTTGGGTTGAATCGCCCTGTTTGGCCCTCCGTCCTTCCACTTCGAGCGAGCCTCATTTCCATACTCATCTTCCCAGGTGATTCGCGAAAATCGCATGCGATCTTCCTCATGCCTCTCATATGCTATAATCATATACGCAGCTGGACGTTATTTCAATACTCGTGGTAACGAGGTAAAACTTGGTCGCCCCGTCATTTCGATTTTCACGATAACGCATTCTTCTTCACGTAATTACACATCAGAGTAGCTATTAGTTTAGCAATATAAATAGAAATAAAGATGTCTTTCTTTTTTTTTTAGTTGAATCTGTGTCACTAATATAGGAAAGCGATATTTTTCTTGTAGATTTTTTTTTCTAAACATTCTTCGTACATGTACAGCTACGACGAATAAATTTTAAAATAGCAAAGTTAAAACTATATAGAATATTTCAATATTAGAAATTCCTGAAATGGGGTCATACATATATTGCGACGTGACCTGTATAATTTAGTTTGAGAAGTAAAAATACATAAAGAACGCTGAATTGAAATATCCCACGTTCAAGATCAAATCCTGCCTCTGTCCAACGAAAGGCGCGTGACATCAGTCTCTTTGCTCGAGATTACAACTGGAGATTGAAAATCTAAAAAAGCTCCCTGCTATCTAACAGATCAGATTAGCATTACACAGAGTCCGTTGTATAGTGCATGGCGCAGTTTCTAACAAACTTGACGATTCTAAATTTCCATTTCGTAATATTTGTTCCACGTGGCATCGGTTTTATGTGTATGTATATATATATATATATATATATATATCGAAAAATCAATAACTACACATATCGTACAAAAATATCAGCTCTGAGGTAGGCGCGCAATCATATTTGCATTAAATCGAACGTAATGGAACGCTTTGATGATAATACCGCGAGGTCGTTGCAACCACGACAGCCGATGGCGCAAATTCGCAGATTTATTCCATCTACCCTCAGTTAGACCGCAGACAATTTTCACCACCAGGCCCGAACTTACGGCCCTTACAGGTCGCCCCGTCGAACTTTAATTCGCGCCGATCCGCGCTGGTTTTGAAAGGGACAGCGCCGGTTATAAATCTGGTTTGGACACATCCGATTATTGGTGGCGCGGCCACCGCTATTTTCGACGCAGCGCGAGATGATGCAGCGGTTCCTTGGTAAGAATTTATGAAGCAATACTAAGCTTGGCAGTGACCCAACCGACCAACAAGTCTCGCGACACCCCACGGATAAACAAATGTGTGGAACGGTACTCGCGAGTTCTCGCCGTTCTCGATCGTCGCGTCTCGCAAGAAAGAGTAATTTCGAAATCTCTCGTACTTTAAACCGTCGCGAGATCTATAGATCACGCGAAAAGTGTCCAATTCTATCTGCAAAATCATCGAGATACTTCTCGCCTGCAAGTTTTGCGCCATATTTTATGGATCGCTTGTCCTGAGTTTTCAGATTACTGATATCAAGTTCTACGATTTTCCTGTCTGTGAGATATATAGCATGTATTATCAATTGTGAGAATTGGTAATGAAAAAGTGTTTGGCAAAAATTTAAAACTGATATTTTTCTAACAAAAATGTAAAAAGATATCGTATACATATATTTAACGTAATATATTAAACGGCTTTGATAAATCTAAACTTAAAAATAAAGTATAATTATAGTTTTTAATTGCTATTTTTAATAAGTTTTTTGTTGAACAAAAATTTAATCCTAAGCTTGTTTTCAAAGATATTTAATGTTGAATTTTCAAGAATGATGAGTAATGGCTTTCAATCACATTTTTGCTATGGCAAAATCGACTCCAAACTCGTCAAGGTATAAAACCTTTCTACTGAATCCTACATTTTACGATAAATCCCATGAATGCGCAAGCACGTTTCCCGCAGACGCGTACCTAGAATGTATATGGTACAGTCCCATCCACACCCTCCACCCTCTCTCGTCGATTAAATTTTTTTTCGTAAAAATTATAAATAGCAAAAAAGCTATAAATTTAGACAATAATTAATATAAAAACTTTATATAAAATAAAAAAGATTATGCAAGAACGTTTGCGCTAAAAATCTTTTACCAATTTCACTTCTAAAATATGTAATTACTCTGTTTGTCAGAATGAAATTGGATGAATTAATTACATTAGTCATCGTTTTAATCTTTAAAATATAAATATAATTAACAGAGAATCCACAGCAACACGCACATTCGCAGCAACACAAACAGCCGTTAGCGGAATTTTATTTAAAAACTGATAGATCTATTTATTTACACGTTTGCAAACATATAGCTTTATTTTTCTATTTTTCTTATAATATTTTTTCTGCAATTTGTATGCTATGGGATATTTTAGTTTTAGCGAAAAAAAAATATTGTTTTGAAAGGAAACGATTGAGTTTGCTTTAACAAACATTAATGCATTCTGTAGCACGGAACAAAAAGTTAAACGCTTTATTTTTCAAATAGACGACGGAGCGCCGTAGTTTGAAAAATCTTGCATGCGCGCTTGGTATACTCCTGCATTTGCACGGAGACTGTTTCCTAGAGTGATGTTGAACATACCAGTTTCGAGAAACTGTAACTGACGTTGTTCCACTTCGCTTGCTCGTGCTCGGCCATTCGCGAGAGTACGCATACGCGTCGTATCACATGCACGGTGTCGTGGTTACTCGAAGTCTTGAGAATATCGGCGGAAAATGTTACAGAATAGAGAGTCCACAGTTTGACGTACGTCAGCGAGAGCTGTTTTTGCTGAATTGCTCCTACCGAGTTGACAATGCTCCGACATCGATAAAAACGTCCGGCGGCACGTATTAAATTAAAACAGGACATTGAATTCGATATTTTCTTATTATCTTTCAAATATTTTAAATAAGGTAGAAAATTTTAAATCAACAAAATTGTGGAAAATAATTGTGGACAATTGTATCGAGTGTTGCGATCATGGCGCAGAGAATTGTGCGTTTGATGCTAAATACCCGGCTTCGGCAAATCCAGCTAGAATTCGATATTTTCTTATTATCTTTCAAATATTTTAAATAATGTAGAAAATTTTAAATCACCAAAATTGTGGAAAATAATTATGGACAATTATATCGAGTGTTGCGATCATAGCGCAGAGAGTTGTGCGTTTGATGCTAAATACCCGGCTTCGGCAAATCCGACTAGCAGCGGATTTTTATTTAATCGTTACTTCTCGGAAGGCAGCGGCAATCCACTGAGAGTATATATCGCCATGAAAATCCCAAAATTAAAAATTAGGCCGTTCGAAACTGGCGTTAAAACTGTAGATCCCGTGTCTGTGTAAAATTATAAATAGCGCATACCACGATGAGGAGAAATACGATGAGAGACCACCACACTTCTAACAAGAGGCAAAGGACTCGGAAGAAAATGTGAATAAAAGCGCAAAAGTTAAAAGACGCAGATCTGGATTGTAAATAAGAATGTACTTATCTACATGTAAGTCATCGGCCAGGTGGCAGCATTATAACTCAGCCGTGAATAACTCAACAGTTCGGCATTTCGGCCTTTCAGACCAGGCGGACACTCGCATCGTTCTGCCAGAAGTGTCCCGCCGTTCAAGCAGACGATAGGTGCGTGGCAAGTACACTGCGGACACGACTCGCATTTAGATAAATACTTATATCCTTATTTACAATCAATTTCTGTTTTTTAACTTTTGCGCTTTTATTCACATTTTCTTCCGAGTCCTTTGCCTCTTGTCAGAAGCGTGATGACTCATCGTATTTCTGTGGTGTGCGCTATTTATAATTATTTTACACAGATATACGGGACAGTTTTAACGCCTCGGTTCCAAACGGCGTAATTATTAATTTACAGAGATTTTCATGGCAAGATATACTCTCGGTTGACTGCTGCTGCCTTCCGAGAGGTAGCGATCAAATAAAAATCCGCTGTTATTAATCGGGATTTGAATCCGGGTCTTTGGCATCGAAAGCAGACGCACAACTCTCTGCGCCACGATCGCTACAAGCGAATAATTGTCCACAATTATTTTCCACAATTTTGCTGATTTAAAATTTTTTACATCATTTAAGATATTTGAAAGGTAATAAAAAAATATCGAATTCTCACTGTCCGGTTTTAATTTATTACGTGCCGCCAAACGTTTTTATCGATGTCAGAGCGTTGTCAACTTGATAGGAGCAATTCAGTAAAAAACAGTTCTAGCTAACGTACGTCAAACTTTATGGAATCTCTGTGGAATCTCTATATATTCTGTAACATTTTCCGTCGACCGACGTATTGTAAGTTTGAAGAAACAAATGTTTCTTGATGCTATTTTTACTTTTTATCCCTCTCAAAGCTACTGTGTGTAAGCATTGATGTTCAAATATTAGCAAACCAGTCGAAAGTGTAATTATAGAATCGATTTAATCATGCTCGCGGAAAAAAAGGATAGAACCTCGGGATGGTCCCCACCGATCGAAATGCTCTTTCTGGTAGAAAACATCAGTGTGCATTCATCCGGCTGTATCCGATCGAGCGTATGAAAGTCCACAATGCCCCGGCACGTTAATCTTTACAGGTCAAACGCATAACATCTCTGCCTTCGGCCGGAAACCACGCACGATACGTATACATCCGTGCTTCAATAACTTCGTGTAAAAATACGAATACGCTGGAAATTCTTTCTGGAAGTTACAGGGAAACATATACACGGCAATATATCACTTGCGGACACGTAAAAGACGTTCACGTCCATATAATATTCGCACACGTATGCGAACGTATATGAACGAAGCCTATTTTTGTGTCCGAAAAAATAGCTGAGGTATATAATTTAACTTTTTTTTTAGATATGTAATTACTTAGTATATGTATAGAATATTGATAAAAGATATAGAATATTAATAAAGAACTTGATTCTGTTTTTCATTTACCTTTAATATTAGAAATAAAAAGAATAGACATATTTATGAATATCTAATTAATAAAAATTATCACATATATATAATGACAGTAATAATTTATGTAAGAATAAAATACCATCTCTTTCAAATATTGACTATTGTTCTTAAATAAATAATGATAATTAAAAGATAATATAATTAATATAATAATATTCCACGGTCTTTCCTGATAATTAAATAATTAATATAATTAAAAGATGTATCTATAAAGCAATATTCCAATAAAAATGTGGGTAATTATTATGCGCGCTATAAAGCGTTTAAAGTGATTTGTAATCCGATATAAAAATAATTATCTTAATATTCTCTTTTTCTAATTTAGGAAAAATTTACAATTATACTTAGATTTTAATGACATGATTTTTAATTTTGCTGAAATTATTTTGAGTCTAATTACTTAAATCGTTCATTGTTTCAGAGTTCACAAATGATTTATTTTAAAACATACTTACAATCTTCGAGATAATTGATGTATAATTTCCAAATGTCATAATATTGATTCTAAACGCGCATTAACCATATGCATTGTCAACAATATGCAAATGTTAAGTTCTCATCAAACCGGTCTTGTAGGGAACTTGGGACAGTAGCACGTCTCAAGGTATTAGATCGAGCTTACTCGACAGATTCAATTGGGCACACTTGCTGTACATGAGAATACCACTTAACGTCGCCTGCTATCCTTCCATCTTCGTGCACGTATTGACATGCGGTTAATCAAAGTGGTCTAGTACCATTGTGCTATTCGACAATACGATTACGTCGGATAATAATCGTATTTCAACAATCGCCAAATTACCTGCTGATTGGCCCTGTAATATATTAATGTCTACTTCTATCGAGAAATTTATTGTAACTCTATTTCTAATGCACTTTCTAAAAAAGTCTACATTTCTCTCTTACAATCAGTAGAATATATCTTATCTAATTTAAAGCGTTAATAGCAAACGCCAAACATAAATGTTTCTCTCTAAATTAATAATTGTTTAGATCGTAAAGAAATTTCAGAAAATGTGACTCTATGTCTTGTATTATCTACATTGCGTTATATTTATACAGACGAAGTATAATTGAACTACTTTACATTTACTGATAATAATATTGTAACAAGCTGCCGGCATTGTTTTGATGACTGGTATTTCTCAGAAATGGATCAACTGTTTGAAATCCAATTTAGCTTAATATACATACGCACTGGCTACTTTTCCAGTGAATACATTTTGTATTCTTATCCCCTTTTTCCATTTGGACATTGAAATAAAATATCCTGTGAGCCGGGGAGACTTTGCATCAGCGATCATTGCACGCTTGAGCTGACGCCCTTCGTATTGCATTTCGGACAAGTTAAATTCCGCGTGCAGGCAATACATAAGAAGGTATATAAACTTAAGACATCCACTCGCTGCTACTAGTCGCTCTATTTCATTCATTTTTTGGATTTACAGCAAACACACACGCGCACACACACACACTTTATAATCATATGAAATACATTCGGGACAATGTATTTTATAAATGCGCATTGACGCAATTTTAAAGCGTGTAAACGATACGAGGAACAGGATTATCTTCCAGTGCATATTTCATTTTTATGATTCAGCGATGACAAATAAATGTTTATATATTTTTATAAAGGGCTTTTTCGCGAGAAAAAGGAGAATCGCCGGAGGACATACGAGAGAAATTTATATCTCTCAGTATATGTTACACCGATCGATTGGCCCGATCGCGATCGACATACTTATTTTTATGGACAATAATTATGCGGAAGGAGTTCAGCGAGTTCGAGTTTTTTGCCAAGTGCCATCCCCGAGTTTATCGGATAAGAATGATGCGATAAAAGCTAGATGAACGGTTTATGTCGTCTTTCGTCTGGCGTTTCTTAAAGCGCAACCAACCAAGCGCATATCTCACCGCCAATAGTATCCACGGCAACGTATGTCGGCGGGGGAGGGGGGGGGGTTTCCCGTAAACAAGAGCATCGCAATAAAATCTGCGAGAGTCTGGCGAAATTACTTCGGGTTCGTTTCATTCGACAGATTTTTTAGCAGAGATAACGTTTGGCGAAACTTTCTAGAGCAAGAACAGCGCAGTGCTGCCGAGAGAGATTTCGTGATTACGCGGATGTATCTCTTCGGCTGCTTCAGTATAGTGTTTTATAAGAGACGGGCGACCCTACTAATACCAAGTTAATACCAATACCAATTCTAACTGGTAACATCGTGCAGCATAGCAAATAAGCTCCATTTACAGAATCTGCAAGCACAGTAACCGTTTACCTCTGTTCCGAAAATTAAATGAATGCCCTCTCGAATTCGATAGATAGAACATTTTTCTAGAAATCTTGTTTGAGTTGAATTGTTCACAGATGAATATATAACATTTTATATACCTAAACAAAAAATGTCAAGCGCGAGTTTGCAGCGTAATAGGGCAATATTCGGCAAATAGGAATCTCTAAATGATTTACATTACGGAAGCGTAGTTGTAGTTGTGTCAAAAAAAAAATTGAACAAATCTAAAAAATTTAAATGGACTTATATTCGGGGAAAAAAAGAGAAACGAAATCGTTCCATTACGCTGAAAAAAAAAAATTTAACAATGCATTCCGCTATATGGATTTTTCTTTTTTAACCGTATTGCGCACTGCGGGAAAGTCTCTGTGCATGTTATTGCATATTAATTGAAGAATTTTATACGCGTTTTTTTCTCCACGCGCGCTTCTAGCGATTTTACAGTATACCCTCGCGCGTGCACCGTCGATTTTGCCGGTCCGACCAATCTGAATGCTAGCCGTTCGTGGTATCCTGCCCTTATGATGCCACAGTTATTGCATTACTGGGAACGAGCATTCCGCCGGATACGGCTGCCTCGCACCACGTCATGGTAGCGGGTAGTCCATCCGCTCCTCTCTCTCTCTCTCTCTCGCCCTCTCCTCAACCCGAAACCCAATAATTTCCTTTGTTAATACATAGTTTGCGGAGACGTCTCTTTCCCATCGGGCAACTTCATTTCGCGCGTCGATATTAACTACGGTAAATGAGGTGTAAGCAATCTATCTCGTTATCGCGTCCCTGCAAGGAACATACAGAAAGTACGTCCTGTCAAACCCGGCGTGAACAAAATTCAACGCTAACAATGATCGCGTGAACAATTGTCGAAGATAATACGGCCTTGGCCGTGAATATAAAGCAAATTGATTAAATGATGAATTTTGTATCTGATGGAAAATAAAAAAAACAGTTTTATTGAAAAACAATATTTACTTTTATAACAATTTCAATGCTTTGTTAATCCTTCTTTGGCTTTTATTATCGCCTTTTTTTATAGAAAATATGACAACTTAAGGGTGCTTTCGCGCTTTGTGCTTATAGATACTGCATGTATGTGTAGCGTTTGAGGGTATATTGATATAATTAACGACAATCTCTGTATTAGGAAGAGATATAGAAATTATCGCTTGCAAATCTATATACAATTGGTGAAGTCATGTTAATATAATTATTAACAAGACGAACTTCGACTCGTGAATACCCCAAGTCTTGATCAATCATCGATAATACCGCCGCGAGAGCTAGGTAGCAGACTTAATAGCTTCCCGGTCATTGAATCGTCCATTATGTCCGTGCTAATCCAAGTTCTTGATCCGCTTAAATTATACCGCGATTGCATTTGCACCTCTGCAACCGCGCGATGTAATAGGATTGCGAGACGTTGCGCGTGCAACACGGACGCACGCATACACGACTATATATATGTATATGAATAGCGCCGAGGACGTCGTTAAGCAAGTAGACGTCAGCCTTATTATCGTATTTATTCTTCGTGCACGCGTAATTAATCTGTTTGGGGCCGGCCGCGGCGCGGCGCGCCAAGTCACGGCGGTTTCATCCAATATACGAACGCGTTTTAATAGATAGAAAATTTTAGCTGTACGTTATACACTCGCGAAGCCGCGTATAACGGCGACGTGTGTGGGTCTCTACGGGACGGGATACGTTTTCACGACGTAGAAGAGAGACGCGGTCGGTGCCTGGCGAATACTGACAGGGGAGAGAGATGACGAGACAGACATTGGTGGAGTAACTACGACGACGACGACGACGACGGCGGCGGCGGCGGCGGCGGCCCGGCGAGTTCAAGCTGTACAAGTACGGATTACGAAATAGATATGTATGTACCAGGCTGTGTGTACCTATGGATAACGAGCTTCCTCTCTTCCTCGGTTGCCAGTTACCGCTAATGAGCTACCGTTCTGTTTTCTATTCCTACATGTATGTATAAAGGACTAGCGCTTCCCTCCAATCCTCTCCCCTCCCCCCCCCTCCTCTCTCTCTTCTCTTCTCTTTGCTGTTGCTATGAGGATTCAGGACAATCTCTCCTTCATATCGACGCTGACTGAAAGGCGAAACCCGAACAGATTGTACGCGCATCATACTATACGCAGTTTAAACGTACACGCCGCTCTTTGTTATATACGTATTCGCTGGCTGTTACATCCGAAACACAGTCGCTTATCGGACTCGGGGACCTTTGAAGCGTGCGATTTTAGCACCGCTCGCACAAGTATAGTACAAGGGGTGCAGTAGAATTCGATATTTCTTCTAGACTGCACATGTTTTGTAAGAGACAAAGTTTCGGAATTTTTGCGAATTTAATCTTTCAGTGAAACGAATGCGTAATAAAATTCATCAGTTAATTTATAGAGAAGCTATATTTTGAGGGTACTTTGATATTTAATATTCGAGACCAAACAGATGAAAAATTATAAGCGATAGCTGAGTAAATTGGATAGTAATCCTCCAAAATTTCGCTGGATCTGAACAAAAAATTAACTTTAAATTTGTCAACGTGTTTGTTGAGAGAAAGTGCGAAAATATTTCGGGCACATTATATATCGCATTTTATTAGATACGTGTTATTGGCTGTGGAAAGTGTATTACATATTTTAAAGCGTTGTGTGGGCATTCCTCGTCTATAATTCCGTGAAATATTTCTGAATTTTATCAAGGATTAATCGTGATTTTGGCGAATTTATTGGCACGCAATTTCCTTCAATGATTAATTCGAAATAGATATTTAAAGCGGAGTCACGGTTAATAAAACAACTTGTTGTTAAAAATGCATGAATTTTACGGTAAATATTTGGCGTAGTTCAACACGTAGCGCTTTATTATTCAAACAATGCTTATCGGATGAATACTTCCGTTGTATGCATCGTGCTTATTAAAATCTGCGCTACCGAAAAATAATTCTCGTCAGTAAGATATTCACAAAATTTCTCTCTCGCCCGATGGACGCCTCGTTCGATAATTATGAAAAGGATGTAACATAACAAGGCAGACTATTTGAAAAAAAAAGCCATTAGTAATACGCAGAGAGATGCTTTAACCGTTTGTCGTCTTTTTTTCACATTTTTTTCCGCTCGAAAATTCCGCGATGCAATTCTTGCAACATTGCTGCTCGCCATGGCGCGTTATATTACTCGCACGCCAGCGCATCGACGTTCAAACGTTAAGGGAAAAGAAATGAATGTATAAAGACGGCGAATAAGGGAGAAAAGAGCTGGAGGATGGCACACACGTTGCTTTAACACACATATCTTAAGCGGTAAACGAGAACGCTTGCCATCGCGCAGCTGCTTCAATTTCAAAGGTGCATCGCGACCATTCAAGCGTTTCAGCAGCTTGCTGCAACGAAGACGGTGTTAATTACCCAACGCGAGCGGAAAACAACCGTGAAAATCGCACGAGAAACGCGGGCTGGCGCCAAGTGGCGAGCGAATTTGTTGACGCTCGCACGCTTTTCGAATATCGTACGCCGTATTATAACCAGCAATATCAAGAATAATGAGCAAACGGCCTCGGTCGGAATTTAAATTAATTTTTTTAATTAATTTCATAATCCTCGCGTTGCTGGCGAGATCTTAATTGCTGATAAGAAGGAATTCAAAAGAATGCCTTATTCACAATTCGTTATCTCCTCCATCGTTTGTATAAATTAGTAACAATAGCAATACCTTTTTCCTATTTCTGATTGCGAAATGGAAACTAACGAATTTAACAATTAAGGAAATTGTACCAAAAATAGATACGATTATCGAATTTGATTTTTGTTGAAGTTTATGGTCTAATAATTTTTATTTCACTCGTACTGACAGAGTTCCTTTTTCGTTACGTCAGTCTTGAATATAGAAATACGCAACCAATTTTCCTAAAATATAATTATATTCTTTATTGTGAATTAACATTTTTATCTCTTGAATATTTTTAATTTTCAGAAAACGTTATATCTTTATTCATTCCCTTCTTCACAATTGTCGATATTATCCGCAGATATTGAAAATGTCACGTCACGTAATATGAATTTTACGTAATATAAATTGTTCAGTTGGATTTAATAATCCATTTGCTGGATTCGCGATAATTATGTCGACAGTGCATGGAATATCTGATTTGGCGTTGGGCCAGGGACTTTATTATTAACTGTAACATTGGATTTACGCGGACTGACAAAGAGGAAGGCATAACGGCATCGATTAACTGCCGTTTTTACATTGTTATGCCGCTGATATGTTTAAATGATTAATGAGGTAGTTCTTTAAACAAGTTTCATTATCAACGCGAACGTAATGTGTCGATCACAGTCATGAATCTCTCAAACAGCGTTTGACGGTAGAAATAATATCTGTTGGGTGGTAATGATATCTGTTGTACGCGCGCGTGTATTTTTACACCGCGGGTTTTAAATATATTCCAAAGGAACAAAGATTAAATTCCTCTCTAAAAAGCGATTGCTAAAATCACACCGAAGCGGCGTATTGAAATGTAACGATGCGAGAGATCGCAGCATTAGCCTTTGATTGTTCGCGTCCGACGTAATTATATTATAATAAGCGAGAGTTGGTTTTCAAGGAACGCGCAGACAGTTATAAATAAATAATCTCTGCTTTTATCCCTTTGTGAAAGAAAGTTATTTCTTTTTCTCACGAGCTCTTGCAGCTCGTTAAGAGTATCTGAAATCTCATTATAAATGTACGTTTGACAGATTCGGTAATGATAATTTTATTCCCTTCAACGCGGAAGAAGAATTTCTAAACTAGGCCATTCTAGGTATTCTGCATTATTTATCATTTCGAGCATTCATTTATTTACTTCATTCCGAGCTTATGCAGCAATAAGCCGGGAGAAAAATGCGTGTTACATTATTCGTGCGCAGGGTGGATCGCGGAAGTGGAGCGAGCGCATTTTTTGGGATGGTAGATAGGAAAAAGTATAGCACGGGGGATAAAATTGAATGTTTCAATGCGATCCGTTTTGAAGAGTCTCGCTATTTCTCGCAGAGTGCAACGGCGCATCTAAAGCGTGCGTTTAATTTTTATAATTTACCTTCATAGTTCTTCGATTACACGCTCGATCTCTCGATCGGTCGATTGCAAAAGCCCTCTTCAGGAGATTGGTCCCTCGATTGTGTCCAATAACGGATTTATTTAGTGTAAAATGCGAATCGAGGGACACGGAGATTATTGGGGTAATTACGACCGGTAATGGAATATCTCGGTTCCCGCCGGCGGCGGGCGGGCATAATTATTCGCAGATTGTCTGTGACTGGACCCCGGCGCTTTATCGTTCGCTGTTGACTTTGGCGACCGTTGTCGTGCGACCGAATTCGGTACGCTCTATCCCGGGTACAGGAGAGGGTTGCGCGACCCTCTATAGAATAGATGTAACGTCGATCGATACAGTGCGAGCTCGCACAGTGTCGTCGTCGCGGAGCGCGAACTTACATCGCGCGCGGTGCACCGTACGTATATACACAATCGCCCTAATAACGTTACGCGTCACAGTCGCGAAAACTTTCATCAATAACCGGTAACGTAACACGGCGTATTCGCTCGGCGCGGCGCGAAGCTGCTCCTCGAACAATAACGTTCGCGGCAGCGGCGGCGGCGGCGGCGCCCAAGGCGTGAGAATCCAAGGAGAAATTCCGTTTTCTCGAAGCTCGATGGAAGCTTCAGGCGCCCTTTGTTTCTTCGAGGTAAACGCGAGAAAGTATAACGTGCTATTGAAACGACGCGACGTTTCGCGCCTTGCTATACCAATGCGACCCCTCCCCCCCCCTGTAATCGATAACATGCAGATGTTTCGGTTAAACGAAACGCGTTGCCTCTTGATAAGGGGGGAAGCGAAGAAGTGGGTTCGCCGACCGCGTTTTACATTGGCGCAATTTATTCCGGTAGTTATTCACGTTTATTATTTATTCGCTTCCTGCGCAACTTTGCCTCTTTTATCGCGTACCCGGAGGCGACTCAGAAGCACAGCCCGGAGCTGAGGAGGTTTTTAGACTGTGTTACGAAGGGAGAAGTCAGCGTTAAATTTATAAGGAACACGTTTATTCAGACGGCGTACGTAGCGGTGTTTTCTTGGATCAACCTTATATATCTGGATCGATATATTATAATGAAACTGCGACGTGTACTTTACCTAGTCATCCATTAGTCGTAAATGAATCCAACGTAATGATTCCATTTTTTTTTGCGTCTCATAAAACAATGTAATTATTATTCTTTTTTTCAAAAATATTAAAATGGACCAATAGAATTTTTGAATTTCATTTATTAGAAAAAGAAATTTATTAGAATTGTATTTTTTAAGCTTAATATTAAATCGTTGAAAGAATCTGTCATCAAAATTAAATCGAGAATTTTAGACACGTATATAACAATACAAGAAATATGTGAATATTAACAACAGTATCCTGTATAATATAAATATTATGAAATGTTTTAATAATCATTATTATTTTGTTATGAAGAAAAGAAAATCGTTGGAATATATTCTTCCATATTAATAAAAACGTAGTTATTATGCAGTTTACTGCATAATAACTACGTTATCGATAGTTTTTCACGATGCTCTCCCCTGTTTGTCATTTATTTGTTCCTTGAGTGTTTATGTTCAGAGATAACTCGCGAGAATAAAAGATTTTTCCGTGAAGAGGAAAAAATCAATTTAAAATTCAAAAAGAGAGGAGCATGTTTATTTCAATAGAATATATATTACTATTTACTAGTAGCATTGGCTTCGCAAGATAAAAGAGATTCTTTCGCGCTACAAGTTTCGCTTTTTAGAAATAACGTACACAGAGTAACTAATAATATGCAGATGTTTCAATAAACGTTATTATTACGCCATCGAAGAATAAGAATGAAAAGAAAAAGGATATTCTCTTTTTATAATGTTACAGTCTGCTTCGCTCGTTATTTATGTACATCATTTTATTTGCTTCATACACGGGTTTTTATTCTATTCTATTTATTATTTCATTTTTATTTCGTGCTCAGAAATGTGTTCAACACGCGATATTTTTGCATTATATGTAGAAATGCATTAATATGTAAGAGAGAAATGTTAATGTTAAATTTATACTAAAATTTGTCAATAGTGCGTGAAAGTTATGTATTGTAAATTTTTTGTGAAAAACCAACGATATGTTACTGTATTATGATATTAGAGTTTTTCAGGATAGGACTTTCACTATTTAGATCTGTGCTTTTCTGTAATCCGTACTATACTTACAATTAAACGCTTCGGTCATATTACGCTTTGAATCATTAAGAAGTGAGAGGTACGTTTTGCGCTTTATTCAGCAATTTATTTGGTTCTTTACTAGGCGCATCCCTCGCGTTTACATTATTTATTCGCTTCTTGCGCATTTCTACTATCTTCATTTTCCGCCCAAAACATGTTTCTCAGGAGCATGATCTCGGAGTGGTGGGATGTTTTTTTTTTAATGCATACTACGAAAATCAACGTTAAATTTGCAAGGAACACGTTTATTCCAACGGTCTGCGTAAGTAGCGGCACCGGGCTCCCCAGAATAGGAGACGCCCCGTAGCTTTATAATGACACTAATTGCACCGCCTAGCGCTCGCCAGTACAAATAAAGGGAGGAAAAAAAACGACGGCGGACAAAAATTTAATTACGGCGACCTTGTTTAGTGCTCGCGACCGTCGTCGTCGGGGTGAACGCCGGGCCGCGCCGGCAAGCTTGAGCATCGGGTAGGAAACTGAAACGCGTTGTCGCTGCTGGTGTCGTTCTTACCCTTCCCGACCGTATACATTTTTCTTGGAGAGAAGTAAAATTATTTTTGCAGTCCAAAGTGAAACATTAACCATCCGTTAAGTATGGTAATTTTTGACTCTTTAAAGGAGGTTGAAAAGAATTCTTACTAATTATGGAAAGGCGTGTATTTTACATATTTCTTGCGAACACGTAGATTATAATTATATGTAAATCAGAATACGTAACGTATTTTTTAAATTTTATAAAATTCAGAATTAAATTTTATATCCTTCTTTATTACATCTACAATAATGCGAAGACAAAGATCGTATTTTGCTATTTTCTGTCGCTCCGCACGAGCGATATAGAGAAGGAAAATTATTTGTGTAGTCCAAAGTGAAGCATTAACTATCCGTTAAGTATGGTAATTTTTGACTCTTTAAAGGAGGTTGAAAAGAATTCTTACTAATTATGGAAATGCGTGTATTTTACATATTTCTTACGAACACGTAGATTATAATTATATGTAAATCAAAATACGTATTTTTTAAATTTTATGAAATTCAGAATTAAATTTTGTATATCCTTCTTTATTATGTCTACAATAATGTGAAGACAAAGATTGTATTTTGCTATTTTCTGTCGCTCCGCACGAATCATTTATAATTGCTAAGACATCAAATTCATTGTGAGTTTCAAATATCTAGAATTATGAATCGAGATATTTAATGTCGGAAATTAGAAATTTCGTCTTAAAGACAGAATTCATGGATTAAGTGTTTCCTTAAATAGATTCGGAAATTCTCCCGAGAATGAACTCTTGCCCCTCTGTTAGATACGTTTCTTGGTGCAGCCTGTATATATACGGGTTACACGTGCATCTCTACCTCACCGGCTTCGCGGATCATGTATCACGAAGTTACGTGTCTGGGCTTTCGCGGAATCGAGTTTGTGTACGTGTCAACGTAATAATGCATTTTCGTATAGCGGATGCATGACGCGCCGCGAGAAGGGCGGATTCGCGAGAAGGGGGGGGGGGTATACAGTAACAAACCGGAGAGGGATGCACGCGTGAATCCGCGCGACAGAGAGGAACGGGAAGGCTCGGAATGAGGAGGAAGAGGAGGAGGGACGCACGGCGAGAGTGAAAAGAGCACGAAAGGGGACCGTCGAGTTTCCGGTGGCGCCGAAAGGCAGAACTAAAAGAGGATGCCGGAGGAGGGGGACGAGGTGACTACTTGCAGCAGTCAAAGCAGGATAAACTATCGGTCTGTATCAGTGCATGAAGCGGGCCCATAACTTTATTTTACCCTCCCGGGGTTATATGTAGATTTATTGGTCGGACGTTGGACACGCTATTTCGGCGTTATTTATGGCCACGTCACGGTGCTGCGCGGCGCAGTAAAGTTGCAGAATGCAGCGGCGCATGTATAGGAAGTATCGAAAAGAGTGTAACGGCTTATCCCCCTTCGCGGCCGAAGCCGGTTTTGTTGCCACTCGGCGTGTAAAAATCTATTTATTGCGGGCGGGGGCATGTGATCTCCCGTGTGTCGTAAGCAATCCGTAAAGCCGCGCCGCGGTTATTATCCTCAACACGTTACGATTGCGCACTGGCGATTATTTCCGCTGCAGCCCGATGATTCTCTTCGCGAGGGTATACACTTCTCTATAGACTCGACGTCGATTTAAACGGATGTCGATTTAGA
Organism: Wasmannia auropunctata; assembly: GCF_000956235.1. Lineage (NCBI taxonomy): Eukaryota > Metazoa > Arthropoda > Insecta > Hymenoptera > Formicidae > Wasmannia > Wasmannia auropunctata. The sequence continues at coordinate 502,083 of NW_012026843.1, read as the reverse complement.
AGAATCTTATATCGGTTTAAATGATAGTCTGCTGACCCGGAAACTAGTCACGTCTAAATATATCACGGTAATGGAACGACTCCTGCCGGCCGATTAATCATATTAATAGAGAGATATTTTCTCATATCCGATATGTCGATATGAGAGTTCAAATCATAACCCAATGAAATTAATTGGTTTTTGATCCACTATCGCGGCAGATTACTTTGAGTTAGCCGGATCAATGTCATTCCGGGGCGGGTGCGGCCCATCTGATTATATTTACAATTTACAATTAGCAAATAGCTAATAAACGCGCCAACCTAACGCAGTTAATTATTATACTCTCGGAACTAATGATTATGCTTCGTGATTATCTATTTACAAGTTAAACCTGCTCACCCCGAGGTACCCTGGGTGAAAATTGTATAATAATAATGTTAACGCGCCACGAGAATATATTGCGCATTAGACTGATCATGAATAGAGAAAGAGGGAGGTATGTTAAATTCGCGAAAAATGGGATAACTTTTCGGTTTAACCGGGCTTCAACGGGCTCGATGTTAATGAGGGAGCACACGAAACGAAGTTTCGTCGTTATTATCGCGCGGCGTATCTCGAACGGGATTTCCACAGAGAGGAATGCCATTGGAATAGTCATGGGGGATCATTGCGCCGACTCAATTAGGGAATACTTCGTGGTTTTCAGACTGCATTTCCCATGTAGGACGTCCCGATTTGCGCGTTAAATCTCGACCGCATCAGTCCTTTCGTTCCAAAAATGTGGAATTGATCGATACAGGAGAGACCGGGGACAAAAGTAACATTTTGAATTTAAAGTCTTATAACAGTTAAATTATAATATTTACATTTCAAAAATATTTCTAGATGTAGAATTTATTTAAGTACAAAATCTTCTTGTGTTCATTCTTGTAATGTAACTATAGGAAAAAAGTTATTACTGTTTAAGCCCTATGAGGAATACTGTTACAGCTGTCCTGAGCCCCAGGGACGGTTGTAGCAGTAGAGGGAGACGATTGTATTATATTATTTATAGGTAAACACTACTTAGCTATTTATTAAGTTTCATGCAATACAATTATTTATAATCATATATGTTAATGTTATATGGATATAGTAATATATATTTAATAAAATTAACTATAATAAAATAAAAAAAGACAAAATCTATATAAAACCTGAAAAAAAGCTCTCTTTCTAATAAGTTCAAATAACATTGTGAAAAAAACACTTAAATAAAACCAAGCAAATCCAGAGACAATTGTAACGCTACAACCATCTCCAGGCATCGATGTTACAATTGTCCCCTAACGATATTTTATAATTCGAAGTAAAGTTTCAAAATAAATTTATAGATGAAAATCAGTTATATGCAAATCATCAACATAAATGATTATTAAAATCTTTTTAGATAATACGTTACAACTTCATCATTAAAAAACAAAAATATTTTAGATTTTGTGCACATAATAAAACTTATTTGACGAATGAAGAAAGTATTTTTTGCTCCTGCACACGTGCACGTTTTGTGTGGACCGACTAAGGAACTACCAAATCAATGTCGATCCGTCTAATGATTTTTCCGCCACATACAATATATCTATTATAGTTTTAAAAATATTCACGATGTTACAGCTGTACCCTGTTACTTTTATCCCCGGTCTCCTCTACACAAGAATATTTGCTCGTGCACAAATCTCTTTTACAACTCACCTAATTTCCGACATTATATAACTTTTGACGGAGCAAAACTCTAAGCGAAAATTATGGAATTAAGAGATGGAGCTTTCGGTATGGCTTGCTTCTTTTAATATTTGATGAGCGCACAAGATGGTGTAGCGGAAGAAACAATGAAACCGAGCGATTTTTGCGACATCCCGCACGTACATTGCGAATGAAATATTACTTAGTTAGCCGTGGGGGCCAAAAAAACTGAGGGAGAACAGAGGAAGATATTTTTTCGCATTCGCGTACATCTCGCCGTTTGCACGTTGCCAACCAACATCTCTCGCCCTCTTTCTCTCCCCTGGCCGCGCTTTCTTCGTCTTATATTCCTCCTCATGCGTATCCTGACGGGAAAAAACCCGTCTCTCCAGGCGCTTTAACCCTTGACTAGCGAGGCGTAAACACGGGGAACGGAAGTCGTTACCCGAACCAATATTTCCGTATGCCGTTCTTAAAAATCGATCCCTCGCTCCCAGACGCTCCCGATCAGTCCCATCCGCGTGTACAGACTTTGACGTGTATTTTTACCTATCCGAGTGCACCTATCGATCGAAGCGCGCGGGCTCACCCGGCTTTGAGCATCCCGCGCGATCGCTCCCGACTCTCGGTTGTCGGGGTGAACGGTATACGTTCTTAATTCGGTTGACGGCCGTTCGCCGGAAGTAAGCAATCCGGTATGGAAGCAAATAATACTTCGAGACTTCAAACGGCGGCGAGGATATACTCGGTATAATAAACGCGAGCGTTTCGAATTGGCCGTTAAATCGATGGCGAATTTACGATTTGCGGTTATACGGTGAATATGATAGCGCCCCGAGTTTCCCAAACTAGTACACGGTTATATGATCAACACGTGGAAGGCAAGAAGTACCGAGTGGAGTTATCGAGGTAATTTCATTGATCGCGCGATCGCGCGAAACTCTCCTGCCGCGTCTGATACCTACTGCGCAACAATAATTCATTCGATAATAACGGAGCGATGACGGTAATCAGAGAGGAGGAAAGCTCCGTGTGAAAATATTTTACGGGCTTTCGCAAGAAGAATCGCAACGGAGGCAATTCTGACTGACTAGAAATGCTCTCTCTCTCTCTCTCTCTCTCTCTTTCGTGCGTTCTCACTGCCTCCTCCGTTCCGTCTCGGCAAGGTGGCAATCGCATGATAATCAGCGTCGCATCGTTATTGGAAATCCGATTTCCTTGCCAAATTGTACTCCGAATCGATTTGCCGGGGACCAATGGGAATTTTCTTCACGTACCGTGCGTTATATACTTCCACGTACCTGAGCTTAACACTCGAGGATCGTGTGCCTCTGTGTGGCAACTCTCAGTGCCTCTCGTGCGATTTGCGCAAGTTCAGACGCTTATCCGCGACGTCGCTTATTCGCATTCAACATTTAACGCCTAGGCGTGTGACGGCCTGATTTCCGTCAACTTTGTATATGCATTAGGCAAATAAAACTCATATTTAAGCAGTTGCAATTAGCACCGAACGCTAAACGCGAATGATCAAGTAACGAAGTTACAGATCAGTCGAGATGAGGGTGATGCCGTGCCGCGAATTTATATTTACATTTCAATTACACATACTTCGAATATGTATTAAGTTGTATCGTAAGCATTTCGAAGTTTCAAATTAACACTAAATTTCTTTCGAAAAATTTCCATGATTAGAGAAGGAAGTTATCATATTTTCAATTATCGAAACTTTGTTCTTGAATTTTACACATAAAACATTACACATAATAATTCAAAATAAAAATTCAATATATATATATATATATTAAATCTAAATTGAATTGAATTGTTCTGTATAATAATAGAGATAATAAAAGTTATAGTTATATATATATATATATATATATATATATATATATACATATATTTGGATGGACTTTATTTATACTTGGTAAAAAATTTTTTCCGAATTTTTTTCACGACGCCTCTTAAAGTTGTTCCATTTGGTGAGAAAAAAAAATTAAAAATTGTGTAAAAGCTGAGCTCGATCGGATAACGGAAAGATGTGGCACAATCCTGTTAAAGTTGAAACAAATATTTTTTTTCACAAAAAATGGGGAAATCTGGAAAAAAATTCTGAATAAAGATTAAATGATTTTCTTAGTAAATAGATCGGAAGAGCA
>NW_012026843.1:483101-497659 GCF_000956235.1 Wasmannia auropunctata | reverse complement strand
ATATATAATAAAAGTTATAGTTTTATATATATATATATATGTATATATATATATATATATATATAAACTACAACTTTTATTATCTCTATTATTGTACAGAACAATTCAATTTAGATGAGAGGCTTGACATCTCGTATTAATATTTATGTTATGAAAAGTCTATCGTATTATTTGCAGTTTAAATATCGGGATAAGCGAAGGCGATTTACCGAGTTAAACCAATTAATCGGCGCAATCAGCTTTTACCTTTACGTCTTTGAAGGCCTTATTGACATAGTCGGCTTACTTCGAGTACGGTAACGACCGGGTTAACCCACCTGCTTACGACACTTTCGCAATAAGCAATTATGTCAAAGTGCCGTTTAACTGCGAAGCGTTTCACACGTAGATATAGCAACGACGCGGAAACGCTTTTCCGCGGGAAAACTATGAGATATCTAGGAATATGCATATGTAATCGATACACGGTTATCGTAACGAGAAATAATTAAGCGGGCAATTAACATCGATGCGATTATTACATTTAACCGCTCGTTCGTCGCGATTATTGATCAGTATCAATGTGTTATACAGGCGTCAATAAATTATTCGCAAATGTAACTCTAATAGTCGATTTCACGAGAAAATGACGCGACTAATTTACCCCGGCCGTAATGCACAGGTGAAACATTACAAAGAGCTAAAATTGTTGTGGATACGGCAAGGAAAAAAAACGCTGAATTGATCGCGCTGAATTATTTCACGCGATTGCGGGTTAATGATTTAATCTATGTCGTTTATGCAAATTGCACGTAGGAATAATTGAGAAGAAAGCGCGCGTGTATATTCTCACCAGTTGTTATACCTTTATATCGAAACAGAATGCATTATACTTTCGCGTCAACTTGTAAATAATCTGTGTTCTCTTTCTATCTTTCTTGGCTGAACGAAAATAGAATTTCGGCTGTCGTTCGTTATTCACAGCAGACTCTGTTTCGATAATTCTTCACTAGTTTTGTTTCGACAAACCGTTTGGTCGCGCCAAAACTCATCTCATGTCGATATTTTGACAGGAATTTTTATAGGTATTTGTTGAAAAAAAAAAATCGCTCGGAAGAGACCGAACCAATGGTACATGTAGAGAGCATGCTGCGGCTCCATATTATGTAGGGATACATTCTATTATTGTTGACTGTCGATATATGTAAAACAAATAATACATATACACCGCGCATGCACCGCTATATACATGGAACGTCATAGCATGAGATCGCCCTGACAGAGATGACAATTTTTATGGATAATTTATAATTTTTTTGGGATAAAAAGACACTCATACATTTCTGTCGATTAATGTCCGAGTGAAATCGACGACAATCTCTATCCTATAACATCGAATTGTTGCAATTTTTACTTGCACGACGGAGTGACCGATAACTTCGACGTGAAGATAACTTCGCGTTTTTCTTCGTCGGCCAAAAGTATACGCGTTTAATCTAAGGTGACGGATACCATCAAATACGCAAGAAACTTGGAAGAAAAGCGCGAGCGCGAGCGCTCCTTTTTGCGCCCGCTGGTCGGATACCGCGATTCTCCCGCGGTCTAAAAGCAACGCGGAATAGTGGTAAAGCCTGAAATGTGGTTACGTGAGGAAAAAAAAACCCATAAATAGTCTGACCTGTTTTCGACAGTTCTCATTGTCGCCCGTGCGCTGCATTCGTTTTCTACTTACTATAGCTAGTTATGGCTCATTAATAAGAAAGATAATTTGCCTGCGTGCGACTGCTCGCTTTTTTTTATCTATCTATACGCATTAAGGAAGATCCCTGGAATTTCAGAGAGACAGAGACACACCGTTTATACAATCCCGAGATTTTCAACTCGATTGATTGCAAACATTTTGTATTTAAATTTATTTTATATCTAAACAATTTATTCCAAAATTGCAGTAGCATGCGAAAATATGTTTAAATGAAGATTTCTTTAGAATTTAGTGCTGATTTTTCCGATAATTTGAATTTTATACAAATCCATCATTTTAGGATTTAAGAGATTTTGTGGAAATCTAGTAATGATAAATGAAAAGTATTATTATTTATTTACAATTTTTAGATTTATTAAAACTTTTCAACAATTAATGATAGAATGGTTGCAATATCAGTCATGCGAATAAATTAATTGGATATCATCGAATTTATTACAAAATCATCGATGAATGCATATAAAATATAGATGTTACTCTGTCGGTCCAATGGTTTAATTTATTATAATATACTAGGTGTCTAGTCCAACTTCATTAAATTTTCACGTTACAAAAAAGCAAAGAATCGAGGCTGTGAGCATTTAATGTCAATATTACATTCATATTAACATTCGATGTTATAATATAAAATAAAAATTGTCTGTATACTGTCGCTTAATATTACTATTATATTTATTATTGCATATAATTGCAATACGGTTGCTAATTATATGCAATAATTCTACTATAAATGACTATATTTAAAAATTCTCTAATTTTCAAGCAAAAATTATACATCGTGATATCTATGCTTTGAAAAATTATTACTTTTATTAAAAACTTAATTAATTTTATTTAATTAGTTTTTAAAGTTCTTCATTAAATTACTAATTATTAATTGTTTTAGAGCACACCGTACATTGCAACTTGTGGCATCCATTGGGACATAATAATTTCACCAAATTTTATATAATTATTATTGATACGGTGAACTAAACATTATGATAATTATTTCAATAATTGCGTATATGCAGCTGCATGTAAAATTCATTCAAATCACGTGCCTAGTAGTGACGCGAATCACTGAAATCTTTCTTTCATACAAAATACATTTTTTTTGTGCCGTAGTTAATATCATGCTGTAAAAAAAAGCATAACGATAAATTCTCGCGACGAATATATTCGGCCATGTCGATATTGATTTGGGCGGACAAAGCGCAAATCTATCGTTCGATGTTTCCGTTTTTGACCTTTTCGGGCCCGGGAATCGCGCGGCGGATGCAAATTATTTGAAAAATTTCCGGTCTTTTTTGCGCAACCGGAATCGGGATGTCACACTTCTGCGATCCCGAACGCTTTCTGTTCCTTTTACGAGAGCCCAGCTTCCCTTTCGAGAAGACTTCTTTCGAGCGTCCGGCGTATACACCGACGCTTCCTCAGACTTGTAAACGCGAATATAGCATCAGCCATGAAATGTACTGCGACTACTGCGTTCATAGTCGGTAAAATATGTAAAGCAGATTCACCTGCCGAGCATAGACAATACACGATGGGACAATAATCCGCCGCATGGCTGGCTGCTTTATTTGCGTTTAAATCTATTTATTCCGCGCCCGCATGATTTTTAAACTATTACTTCATATAAGGCGGATTTCATATCCCGCTTGCATTTTGCACGCGTAATGAGATATCGCGATGTTTTGCGAATAAATTACATCGCTCGTCAATACAAAGGTAAATTTATCTATGTATTTATACTACATTTTCCGTATGATATCGTTGTGATACCGTTTAAAATTGTTTACCTATGTACTTTTGTTTATATCGCGTGTTGTGGTTTATAAACAGAGGATTGTATATCATAGCATGCTTTAGCTAATAAATAATTTATATTTTATATAATAATCAGATAATCGCTAATAAAATAGAATAATATAGCAAGGATAAATGGGATGGTAACTTATCTTTTTTAGCCCGTCATTATTGATCTAAATATGTATCGTTTATATTTGCGTTTACGCGACATGAGAATCTTGGTGTGGAAAGCAGCGATTGAATTAATGAAACATATGCAATCGCACGACATAATTTTCATTATCAGATCGATTGAAATTTCTCGCATATACGTATCATATAGGTATATGGTTCGTCAGTTCCCATCTTCGTTTCTGTCGCACCAATTGAATTTACCCGATGCAAGAAAGAACGAGCACTTGGCGCGCTAGAAAGAAGTTTCGTGTTCGAGAAAACTTTAAAAGTACAAAATCAGGAGTGATCGTTAAATGAGGAAATGTACTGCTTCAATAATTTTAAATCTCGCCCGAAACGTCTGTGAAAACTGCGACGATCGGAGCGTGACGTTTTTCATCCCCGCATATATACGCGCGGGAGCGCACGGTTAACTTACTGATTTCGGAAAACTGGGTCATCAGTTCCAGAATCGGGTTTAATATGTGAATAATGTTCAAAAATACATCTACGATATCGGATTTTGCCGAATCGAGTTCGAATTGTGCCCGGATCGGAATTAATCAAAAGCAGAGATGACAAAAAGAAAATTAATGAAATTACAATTGACAAACGATCGCCGATTTTACATGTACTGAATCTGATAACGTTTGACTTTTGAAGAACATTATCGGTGGTATCTGATGACCATTATAAATGAATAGAAATGGCGAAGGTGATACAGGAGCAATATCTCCTTTCGTTGCATTAAAATAATATAACTCACGCTATTTTCGCTGAGAAAGAAAGAGGACTCGTATAGCAACGTTTCGTTTCTATTCTTATGTGAGTGATGCAGTCGAGTGATTCCTACAATGCCTCTCCTGTATTCCAAATTCGCGCATCTCCGCGGTAGCGTTTCGCCCTCCTTTATCGTCCCTCGTCATCGCGGTTCATCATCCGCGGAGCGCCGAATTTTATTCGGGTTCTGGCTTCCCAAGGCGCCCCAACGGCAACGGCACCCATTCGGTTCATCATTCGCCGCGCGCCTTGCTTCAGCAGGATATTCGAATTCGCGATAGAAAGACGCGCCTCGCTTCGTACGAAGGGGAGAAATTCCGGCGCGCGTTTCGCATTTTCCCCGACTTACTTTTCTCGTGATCGACACACCAATATCTATCCGCGCCGTTTATAATGCCGCCGCGACTCCCATCGTTCAGTTTTACGTCCCGATCTCGCGCGCATCTGTTGTCTTATGAAGCGATCTATGATTCGCAATTCCTAACAGACGTCATATTTAGGCGCGATCGATAAGAAAATGGCTTGCGTGTTCGACATGGTGAGAGTGGAATGTCCTGGAAATTGTTTGAGATATTAAAATAAAAAATCTCCCCCTATAGATCTCCCTACTTAATTTGAAAAAATTCACAAGAAAGTCTTCAAACGTCAAATAAGAGTTTCTCTATTGCTGATATTTTACAGAATACTCATATTCGCGTCATATTCTTTTTCTTTTTTTACCTTCTCTTTTTTATCTCTCGTATATATATATATATATATATATATATATATATATATCTTCTTTCGATTGCGACTCGCACAGACATGTAATTTTTTTCTCAATCTCGGTAAACTTTCATCAACGTGAAATGAATTAAAATCGATAAGCGGAATTTATACAAAATATCTGACTGGATGATTACCGAGCTTTTTAAAAAAATATCAATACGTCATGTGATTGTATTCATGTGATCGTATCTCTTCTTTCAATTGCGACATGCGCAGACACGTAATTTTTTCTCAATCTCGGTAGATTTCCATCAACGTGAAATGGAGAAATCGATAAGCGGAATTTATACAAAATATCTGACCGGATGATTACCGCGCTTTTTAAAAAATATCTATGTGATCGTGCTATTTTCTATGCAATCTGTATTCAGTTTTTACATCGCGCATCGCTTCGAAATATCACGTAAAAGTTTTTATTAAAAAGTGTCTGCTGTTTTATTTATTTATTTATTTTGTAGTAGACTTTTTGTAGAAATGAGAATTATAAGATATATGTGTAGCTTTGAGAGAATTAAAAAATTGGTCAATAGAGAGATGGAATGCAAAAAAAAAACGTTTAAAAATGAAAAAAGATATTTTAAACGTGATCGGAAATAGAATTTTATCTCCTTGTAGATAAATACGGGCATTATAAATAGGCAGAACTGAAATGACGCGATACGTCAATACCGTTTGAATTTATTCGCCCTTTCAAACTCCGTGCATTGTAATTTTGCTTTATTCACGGATCATCAACGTTAATCTAATTAATTAAACGCGTTCTTCAACGATTGAAGATAAAATCAAACTAATTTTGAATAGTTGTCAGATATCAGCGATATCCAAGAGTTACACGCGTGTAACTTCTCGCTTTTGCGAGTACGACAGCGCGGTGACATTCATCCCCTGTCGTTGATATCAACGTTTGGTACATAGAAAATCCATTATACTAAATCGACACAGATGTAACTTGCTAATATCGATGGCAGATGTACTGGCAATATTGGATTGCGGCACACTCGTTATAATGGGATTTACATTACGTGGGTGTGGTTATGATTGAATATGATGTACATCCGACGAACGGATCAACAAGTCACCGATGGCACCGAATATTAATCGAGGAGATAGAATTTATAACGTCCGCGCCAATAGCGCGTTATGCATTTAAATTAATCCCTTATTATGACCCGAATATATCGCGTTATTGTGGAACCTAATCGCACGCCACCGCTCCATTCGTCACAACACGAAAGTAGAGCACCAATAAATTCATAATCGTAAATTAACGTAATGCGAATTAATTGTAAATAAATCATTCATATACGTGTGTCTTGTAGAAAATAAATAGAGTTGATAGAAATCACGCGCAATTTCGTATAGATTTTGTCTAAAAAATGGTGAGATAATCAGAATAAAATTTTATATCTTGAAATAAGCTGGTTATACAACTGGTTTATACAGCTGGTTTATACAGCTGGTTTAACAACAATTAATTAAATCTGAAATTATTTCTATATAGATATTTTCTATTTTATGTTAAAATATTTACTCAATTTCATATTATTTTAATTTGTTTAACATAAAATCAATACATATGAATAAATAAGCTATAAAATATTAGGATAAAATTGATAAATAGAATATAAGAATAAACATAATTAGTATAATTTATAATAATTATATCCACTGTTTTCTATTTATGCTTATATATATGTATAAATTTATATAATACATAATATAATTCTAAAAAGATATTGAGAGACTAAACGCAAATTTCAAATACTTCAAAGATATCAGATAGATTTTTTGGAAACGTTGTGCGCGTGCATTCTCACACAATCGACCAACACTTATATATCTATTCCACATTTCGAGAATTATATATTGAACCTAATCTTGAGAATAGATAGCCCATCCATTCTAAAGCAATAGATCTTTGAAATGTTGTATTTATTTGTAATATTATGTTCTTTATTCAATGCATGTGTATATTTATACGTATCTACAATTTATATATATAACCTGATACAATTTATCTTCACAGATCTATTACCTCAGTTTAAAATAGGAGATAATTTATCACTCACCGATATGCGATGCGCAACAGCGGAGTTGCAGTGCAAGCTTGCGTCGAGCTGTAAAACACAAATACATCCGGATTAGAATAGCGCGCGAAATAAGTAATATCTTAAAAAAATCCATCACACCTAAGGGAAATGTTTCGCTGTTCCAACTATAGAATTCTAAATATTACACTTAAATTATATCGCTCTTTTTCGTATCTGTTAAAAAATTGTCTGTCATACGTAGAATTTATAGCAGCAATAGTCTAAAAATATAGATATGCAAGAAAATATATGTCTCATAACCAAATATGATTGGAGTCTGGACTGATTAAACGTCATACAAAAACTTTCTTGCTAAATTTGACAAATAGTTCAGATATAATTTCTGTCTCTGTTATCTGTTGATATGATTATAAAATACAAAACGTATGTGGTATCGCAGTGCTTACTAATCACTTATCCATTTTAGTTCATTTCTCGTACCTAAATAATTCTCGCTATAATTGCAAGATTATTTTTTTCAGTGTCATTGTGAGCATAAAATAATTGTATTTCCGAAAAAAAAAAAGAATCTTAAGTATAAGCTTTTATAAAATTGTATAATGAACACAAGTAATGAATGGTAAATTACTCACCCCACGGTTGCTTCGCCGTCACCCGATGCCTCCCCGGACCTCTGCCTCCTCTCTTGTTCCTTTGTTACTGCTTCTTCGTGGCACCCACACAATATTCACTTGCGGAAACACGATTAATTGTGATCGCGCGCGCACTAATTATATCAAGAACACAATGATCGCGCGGCACTTGCACGCCACTTTCAATGTTAATCGCGTGCGACACGCACTTTATTGTATTCCGACGAAAGAAGTTACAACCGCACGACGTTACGATTTGCATTTGACTCATTCATTTCCCCAACGTTACATTAATAATCGAAAAATTTGTAAAAAGCGTCAGTGTCTCATTCTGTTGTCACGTGATTCGGCGCGATTAATAAAATCGAGTCAATTATTAATTTCAAAGTGTGATAAACTTTTCAAAAAATGCTATCGAGATTCGATACTTGTTCGGCAGAAAAAGATTCAAATAGCGACATGAGATATGTATACGTATGTCAAAATCCAAACGTGAGAAACAGCATTAAATTATTACTCGATAAACCGCTGAAGTAGTTACGACAATAAGAATTCCTGTTTCTACACGCAGAGAAAGGATTAGCCAACACAGCTAGAATATGACCGTGGTAGCTAATGAGTGTCTTTAAAATAGGAATAGCTAATATTGTTACTGCTAAAGCTAAATTTATTAGTTGTTAAAATTTAAACGCTACAGTAAAAAATATTTGCTATTAGACTCAAATAACGTTTAGCTAATTCTGTTAAGGAATATCCAGCAAAACTTTTAAATTTTTCAGCAAAATCTTTCCGTATGCCACTTTCTTAATTACTTCTGTTAAAGTACGCTTTTATTTTAGCTAATAAAATTGTATCTCGCAACAAATATATTTTAATATCTAGATAACAGAGACAGAAATTATATCTGAACTATTTGTCAAATTTAGCAAGAAAGTTTCTCTATGACGTTTAGTCCAGACTCCAATCCAGACTCCAATCATATTTGGTTATGAGACCTATTTTTTCTTGCATATATTCTTGGAATATTGCTGCTATAAATTCTACGTATGACAGACAATTTTTTAGCAGATATAAAAAACAGTAATATAATTTAAGTGTAATATTTAGAATTCTAGCTAGAACAACGAAACATTTTCCTGAGTGATAAGTATCAAACTGGCTCATATAATTAAAAATTAATCAGTATCAAAAGAAAGTATCAAAAGAAAAACTAGTGAGCCTTGCACGGAGTTAGTGCTGTGATATAAAGTATATTTAACATACTAATTTGGACTCATTAAACGTATCGGCACCGCATTGAGTCATCCTCAGTAAGAGGATGTAGAGGGTAAGAATACAAAATTTCGTTAATACATTACATTAAATATATTTTATCTTTAATAACTAACTTTTAGCAATGACAGCAAAGTTCGAAATAGCTATTGATATTTAGCTAATAATGCTAAGTTATTTCTTTCCGTGTATTTGCTTTGATTTTTATTTTGAAAAATATAAATCGCGCAAAGTGTCTGTTCCGATAAATAGTCACTTGCTTCGACGCGCTTACGAATCGTTAATTGTAAAAGTAAATCCACTCCACGGATCAACGATCGCTAACTGTTCGTATATGATCGCGTTTTCTAGATAGAAATAACGCGATAGTACACGGAGCGACTCACGTCACGCCGCTTATACCTGTGCGAATGATAGCGCGGCAAACTGGTGTAAACACAGCGCGCTGTGCAGCACAATACAAATATCAAGGCCGCGTCAGGCGGTTTACCGTTCCGAAATATGTAACGTACTATGAAATGGATTGTAAGCCGAATGTTGTGCTTGATCTTGTATTTCTCTAACCGGTTATTGATAAACAATCGCAGTTTTCCGTTATTTAAACGACTGAATCCGACGACGCGTATTACTCCGCGCGCTATCTCAACTGGAAAGTATAGTACGTGAAATACCTTTAAATCTGTTCGGTAAACAGTGGAATGATTTAAGCATTATTAAAGAATAACTACCGTCTGTGAGTATCATGAAATTTTAATCTGACGTGCAACCACGTGGCGCGCGCGATGCAATTAATAAAGTCGAATTACTGTCTAATCAAGAACACAATGGAATTTCGAAAATATACAATCGAAATCTAGTATTACGCGCACAATTAAATAAAATCCTGCAAAATGCATGTATTAATAAATGATTTATCATTGCTCTCCATTATTTAACTCGATTATATATCTCGCGTATCTTTCCGTGCGCTTTCAATCCGACAATTATAGACGTATTACATTTGAATTGACGAAGAATTCCGACGCAAGACATATCGCTGCATTGATGGAAAAGTGATACAAGTAAAAAATTAACATTTTTCTTATATCTTTAAAGATTTGAGAATTTCCTTTATTAACTCAAAAATGCTAACTTTTTACATATAATTTATGTAATTTTTAATGTATCTAGATGTAACCGTTAAAGAAACTATAATTATTTTTTTAAATTATTAGCTGTGTAAAGTTGCCCCCCCCCACTACTAAAAATTTAAAACAACCATTACCATTCGATTGGTAGTCATTATAGTAGTATTTAGTAGTTCATTCTCAATTGGTAGTCAAAGTTGTAAATAATAATATGAAAAAAAGACATACGTGCCTGAAGTTAGCCCCTCCTTTCGCGAAATATGGTTTTCTAGACTGCGTAAGTAATCATAACTGTAATTTTCAGTAGTGGGGAAGGGGCAACTTCACACAGTTACGATTATTTTAGTTCTTGCTTTAAATGTATAAATTGAAAAAAATTGTTTCGACGACTAACTGTTGTATCGATACACATATCGTTAGTCATGAAAATTAATTAAAGGGCAACAATGAGTTAACCCATATTTTGTAATAATGGCGAAAATAAATTTTAAAGTTAAAATTGAATTTTAGAGTTATTTTCTCCGTTTTTATAAAATGTTATTAGTTATAATGTAGATTAGCCTACTATTGTAGTAGACTCTTCAGTTGCACATATGGATAGATAATTAATCAACTATACGATGATTGTGTTCACAAGGTCTGGTGACGCCTGCCACAATCGTGTCTCGAGAGGAATGTGGTTCGCGTTTTACTACCTCGAGTGAATGACAGCGTGGCGATCTTAGATCATAAACAGCGTTGTGTACAAACGAGCGACGTGTGTAAGTGTCAATCAGTTCGGTGCCGTTACGAGAAATACTTAAGGTAAAATAAACATACAAAATAAACGTACGCGCTGAATATTCGGTTTCTTGAATCTCATGTCACATTCATTCAGATAAATATTATGATACTTTATTTTGCATCTCATTTTTTTATGAATTCGTTAGTATCGCTCCCAATAATGATTAATTCTGCTTGATTGGGAACGTTTTGAAAGCTACATTGTTACTCAAAGTCTATTTCGTCGATAATATATTTTTCTCATTAATAACGCGAATAAATACGGGTCTTTTAATGAATTTCTCAGTACCTCGTTTTGTATCGCGACATTCATTAAGATATTGAAAATAGTTCGATTGATCTTTCTTAAGTTAATTCTTTTATTAGTGCTTATGTATTTTAATATTCATCCCTAGATATGTGTTTCTGCATTTTCATATCAAACAGTTAAAAACAAGTGTATTTCTGTTCGTGAGAGTGGCTTTATTCCTTCCGAAAGACGCAGTTGAAGATTTGAAATCGCCGTAGTACGTTAACCGCTCGTTAAACCGCGTATATATTTTACGCGCAAGCTCTCGAAGCGTTACGGTGCCTTCGCCGCCGTAAAGCGACCCGTTAAGTCTAGAATCTAACGGAGAATAACTCGCGTCGTTAATTATCGGTAGAAAAGGCTGACAGGCCGGAGAGCGCGCGCGGACAAAGAAGACGCCCGCCGACGGAAAAAAAAAAGAAAGAAAGTAGGAGGGAACTTTGCACTAGATCCATCTCAATGTCGAAACGTTATATACATATAATTTATATAGGTGGGATATATGTGCCTCTCGCGCCGTCACATAGAAAGTCTTTTTCTTACGCGAGACAGCTGTCCGAAGATTTGCATAAGCGGCTTTTCATGATAGCCTTACTTTCCATCGCCCCGGCTCTTTCGTAATTTTGATTAACATCGCAAATTGCGATACGAAAAAAACCGGTCGAATCCGTCGTAACTCCGGAATCGAGTTAAACGAATTTTCGCTTTTTCACTTTAAAGAGATTTCCCACCTGGAACATAGTGTTTATAAAACGCTCTTAATGACGTCAATTATTCTTTATATTTGAACGATCGCACAGCTGGCGAATAACAAATTTCTCCTCTTAAAATAAGGCTACATATTTGATTATAAAACATGATTACTTAATATGTAATATATAAACTAGTTGATTACTTAATATAATATATAAATTAATATCTTATAAAGAGCTATCTTAGAATATTAAATAATTAATGACGATATAGATTGAAATAATTCCGACAAATTTAAGGAAAAGGATAGCTTGCTAATTGAAGATATAGTCGATATATGAACGAGAAATGCTTGTAATTTTGAGAGTTATATCTGGTGTGTGTTTTCATGTTGTCAATTACACTTAAAATTATGTCTCATTTCTGTCAATTTAAGAAAATACATCTGGCTTTCATCGCACAGACTGTCTTTGTGGAAATAATTAAGGTGAAAACCGAATGCATTGTCAGCTACGTATACCGGCCCTATACGTATACGAGCTGTAATCACGAATCCGGCTGAATATATTTGGACCAATGGAATTTCAGATTCCTGCCATTCTTGTCGCTTTGGTTGACATTAAACCAGCGCGTGTCAAATTAATTTGTGACTCGGGATTTAATTCTCGGAGATCGCTAAGAGGGGGGACTAAGTGGGGGACGTCAAGGCTTGAATGTTGGTTTTAATCTTGAATTAATTTCAAGCTTGCACGTGTCGAAGCGACGCGCTTAGACACGCGTCTGTCATATAAAGCGAATCTCTCGCGGCAAATGAAGTGTATAAACGACTTGAATTTATCGATATCATCGATCCGTGTCCGACGTTATTTTGCAGTCTGAATTCAAGACACACATTGTAAGTACGAAAAAAAAAAAAATGAATTGTCCAATGCCAAAAATTAACTTTAACGTCTCGAGAGAATCGACGGGTTTATATACAGATTTGGCAATTACCTCGAAACGCCTCTTTATCAGTCGTTATCGTCGTAATTGCTTTATTCTGCATTATTCGCGATCGACGTAATGTCTTAACGAAAGAGATGGAATCGAATCGATGGATCTCGATAGATGGAATCGAAGGTATGGACGAATTACCTGAAGGGTAAGACGAGTACGGGAAAGAAGAGGAGAAGAGGAACGCGCTCTTGAGAGTTTTCGGGACGAGCGCGCGAACGAGCGTTTAGGAGGATGGTCCATTATCAGGGCCAATATCCAGGATGCTCGACAACCCTCTTAACGATCTCACCCAACTACTATACCCTTTATCTACCTCATTCTCCTCTTTCCTACTTTCCCTTATCGCCCCTCCCTCCCTCCCGCCCTCCCGCCGTCTGCACTCGTTCTCGGGAACCCTTTCGCCTCCTTCAGCGGCAATTACGTTTCCCCGGCGAGTTTCCTATGCGATTCGCAATCGCAAATTGACAAAGAAGACGTCGAGGACGACGGGCGGCGACTACGACGCGACGTCTTCGGGACGTTCCTGGACGTTCGCATCGTCATTTCGTCTAATTTGTCTCTTAAACAACCGCGTTTGGATTTATCGAGTTTCCGTAGCCTGACCCCGCCGTGTAGTTTCGTACGAATAAGCTCGCGTTAATTATAAGCGGCGCGACCCGTTTTAACTCTCGACAGTCGCGTTCCTCTAACTTCTAACTAACCCTTGCATTGTCTGTTCATCCCCCCATCCCAGCTTTCTAGCGGCCACGGCGCCCAGACTCCGGCTCTCTTTGTCACGTCGCCTTTTTCCTCCTTCTTCCCGCCGTGTCCGACTTGCCGTACTCGTAATAATATCTTTTTCGGTGTTTGCTCGTTACGTCCGTGTCCTTTATTTTCTTAGTGCGCGCGCGCGCGCGGGGTATGAAAGAACGGCGAGAACGTGACCCCGGCATACGCAAATGCCACCGTGCCCGCGATAGTTATGTTGACTCTGCTCCGTGAAGATTGTCGGACGCTGAATTTAAAAGAGGGGCTTGAATTAGATTTAAATATAACAGTGCATTAAAGCGTTAAAGTTTAATTCGTAAGCGGAACCCCGCATCTCTCGTGTCTGATGAAAATTCATGAGAGGTTAAAAAACTCGGATTTACACCATTTAAGTGACACGCATACTCTATGTATACGTTATTACTGCGACGCGACTCAATTACACTTGTCGATGTTACAATCGTGGGGACAAAAATACGCCTATAGGGTAAACCCGGCATATACGCCGCAGAAGTCAGAAAAAATAGAAGAAGTGAAACTAATTGTCTCGCAACCACTCAGTTACATGCCTTTACGTTATATTAGTATTGTATTGTGATTTCAATTTTTTACTGTTAATATTTATAAAATCATTGTAAGTTAAATCGATTTATCACTGTAATAAAGAGCGCAATCATAAGTTATAATCTACATAAAATGTGTCTCTTATACACATCTCTGAGCGGGCTGGCA